>NW_026463587.1:0-68911 GCF_021730395.1 Mercenaria mercenaria
ACTGTCATATAACAGGAAAATTCAGAGGAAGTGCCCACACAGAATGCAATATTAATTTTAGACTAACACATAAAATTCCCGTCATTTTTCATAATTTAAAAGGTTATGACGGACATTTTATTATGCAAGAACTTGGTAAGTTTAAAAAAGAAATTAATGTTATTCCTAATAATATGGAAAGATATATGGCATTTATGATTTCCGACTTGGTCTTTATTGATTCATTCCAATTTATGTCTCAATCATTGGATAACTTAGTAAAAAATATTCCAGAATTTAAATATTTATCTCAAGAATTTAATTGTGAAAACATTAATTTATTAAAAACAAAAGGTGTTTATCCATATGATTACATGGATTCATTTAAAAAATTCAAAGAAACAGAATTACCTCCTAAAAAAGAGTTTTATTCAATTTTAAATGAAACACACATATCTAATGAAGAATATGAACATGCTAAAAATGTTTGGAATAAATTTAAAATTAAAACAATGGGAGAATATCACGATCTATATTTAAAAACTGACGTATTACTTTTAGTTGATGTATTTGAAAAATTTAGAAGGTTGTGTTTAGAGTACTACAAATTAGACCCTTGTCATTATTTTAGTAGTCCTGGTTTAGCTTGGGATGCAATGTTAAAAATGACTGGAATTCAGTTAGATTTGATAACTGATATTGATATGTATCATTTTATTGAAAAGGGACTGAGAGGAGGAATAAGTTATATTTCAAACAGATACAGTAAAGCAAACAATAAATATATGAAAGATTATGATCCTAAACTTAACAGCAAATACATTATGTACCTCGACGCCAATAATCTTTACGGTTGGGCCATGTGTCGACCTTTATCCTCTGGAAACTTTAAATTCATATCCGAAAAACAATTCAAGAAATTAATTACAAAAGGTAAAACTAACTTTATAGTTGAATGTGATCTTGAATATCCAAAAGAATTACATACTGTACATAATGATTATCCTTTGGCTCCTGAAAAAATTAAAATACCAGACGAATGACTTTCAAATTATAGTAAAAATATTAAAAAAGAATTTGAAATAGGAAAAAGTAATGTAAAAAAATTAGTTCCAACTTTAATGAAAAAAAAAAAACAAAATTATGTTGTTCATTTTAAAAATCTTGAACTATATACACAATTAGGGTTAAAAGTAACAAAAATACATAGAATATTAACTTTTGACGAAAGTCCTTGGTTAAAAAAGTATATTGATTTTAATACTCAAAAAACATCTAAAGCAAAAAATTCATTTGAGAAGGACTTTTTTAAGTTGATGAACAACTCTGTATTCGGTAAGACGATGGAAAATTTACGCAAGAGGGTTAATATTAAACTGACACATGATGAAATATTTTATTGAAGTATATAGCAAAACCTTCATTTGTTAGTTCAACGATGTTTAACAAGAATTTATTTGGTATTCATAGAATAAAAGAAAGCTTGTTATTAAACAGACCTTGTTATGTTGGAATGTGCATTCTAGATTTATCAAAATATTTAATGTATGATTTTCATTATAATTACATTAAGGAAAAGTACGAGGGCAATTGTAAATTACTATTCACTGACACTGATTTATTATGTTATGAAATAAATACTGAAGACGCATATGAGGATTTTTATAAGGACAAAGATTTATTTGATAATAGTGATTACGATAACAACTCAAAATTTTATTTTGATAATAATAAACAAGTAATTGGAAAATTTAAAGATGAAGCTGCCAGTATTCCAATCGTTGAATTTGTTGGATTACGTAGTAAAATGTATTCATATTTATTAGAAAACGAAGTTAATGTTAAAAATGTAAAGGAATTAAAAAATATGTTGTAAAGAAAACAATAGTTCATAAAAATTACAAAGATACTTTGTTTAATTCAACACGAAGTAATCACATCTTTAAAGTTATTCGTTCTGATAAGCATAATCTTTCCAGTTATGTTATAAATAAAACATCTTTATCATGTTATGACGATAAAAGATATATTCTTGATAATGGTACTGATACATTAGCTTATTCTTAAACTATAGAACCATAAATTGTTAACTGAATATTTTTAACGTTTAAAGAATCAATATAAATAACATCATTCATTTTAAATTTATTAGCATAATTAATAGGAATAGATTCATTTTTTCTGTTATTTTTTACATCGTAACTTTGAAGAATTATATTTTCTTTATTTTTTAGTTGTAATTTAGCTTCTCCTTAATCTAATTTATTTCCATCAACAAGAATAATTAAAATACAATTAAAATTAATTGTTACATTATTACCATTTTGAACTAAACGAGGACTAGCATTTACAGTTTTCCATTGAAATAATCCACTATCAGTATCTTCGGTATAACATGTTAAGAACAATGGAGGTTTTCTTATTTTTTGTCTTTCTATTTTACTTACTTTTTCGTTTATATTATTGAATATTCCCATTATATTAATTATTCCAATTAAATAAAAATACAGTAAAACTTTAAATAATGTTTTAATTCAAAAGTTTACTTTCTTTATAATTTATATATTCCTCCAATATGTAGAATTTGACATAACTCTCCGTCATAAGAATAAATGATACTTCTGTCGATGATGAATCGTCATAAGGATGAATGTCAAACATTGTCCTTTCTGTTAAATAAATTTTAATTTTTTTCTGATACACACATACATTGTTCAATACGAGCCCTTTTTCATCAAACTTGGATGTTATATTTACACTCCCACCGGGAAATGTACCTGTAAAACCATCTTGCCACCACCTAAAAAGAAAATGTTTTTTTGCATTTTTCCAACTGTCCGCCGGGCGCCACTATAAAAAACCTGATATATATTACATAAGTTCCAGCCTTTTTGGCTGAAAACACATTTTGTAATAGCACATCCGGTACAGGTAGTTTATATTCTTGGTTTATGTTTATAAAATCTCTATAATCTACGATATTTCCATATTCCAAATTAAATGCATTAAAATATCCCTGACCACTTCTAATTATATTTTCATATAACGAATATATCCAGACACCGTGGCGATCAAAATACTTTTTCATTTTTATATATGAATGTGATGCAAAGGAATCTGGTTCTCCTTCATTATAACCGCTGTTATATTCAAAAAGAAACACTTCACGTTTTACTTTTTCCAGTTCAGATTTATATTCTGCAAATTTATTTTCATGTTCGAGAATTACTTCAGCTAAATCATCAACTCGTTTTGTTGTAGCAACTTCAGAAGCAGATAAATTGTCAACAACACCTTTTGTTCTGGCTAACTGTGTTTCTTGTTTTAAGAAAACATTTTTTACTTTTATAATTTTTTCAGCATTAGTAGAATTTACTTGGGTATTAGCAGTAATTGATTCTCCTTGTTTAGCTGATATTTCAACTACAGAGTCCAGATCATTTGTTATTTTTTTAATTTTATCATTAAATTCATTGATATCTTTTAGTAATATTTCTGTAAGTGTACTTAATTCCGCGTACTTTAAATTATGACGTGTGTCGACAGTACTAATTAAGATCAGGAGTTGTTTCTTAAAATGTTCTAGCTGATCATTAATTATGTTAATTGCTTCAGTATTAGCAGTAATTGATTCTCCTTGTTTAACTGATTTTTCAACTACAAAGTCCAGTTCATTTTTATGTTCTTCAACTTTAGCATTAAGCTGCGTTATATCTTCTTGTAATATTTTTTTGTAAGTTTACTTAAGTCTACATACTTTAAATTATGACGTGTGTCAACAGTACTAATCCAAACTCGAAGTTGTTTATTAAAGTTTTCTATTTTAGAATTAAGCTCTTTTTTAAGGTTATTTAATGTAGTGTCATGGTTTAATGTAGTGTCATGGTCATCACCTCTTTGCGAAGCTGCCTTTTCCAGTTCAGATTTATATTCTGCAAATTTATTTGAAAATGTATCGAGTAAATCTTGGTGTTTTTTTGTAAAACCAGTATTTAGTTTATTTATTTCTGTTCTGATTTCTAACTGATACATATTTTGTAACTTTTTCTCAGCTTCAATAATCTTGTCTTTTAGTTCTTCATGTTTAATCATACTATCTTTTAATTCTTGAACTTGAGTGTATAACTTTTCAAAATTTGTTTTAAATACTTCTTTTATGTTTTCGTCTGTCAAATCAGATTTCTCCTCAAGTTCTTTAATAGAATCAACCATAGCTTTCATTTCTTTTTCAATTTTATCTTGTAATTGAACTATTAATAATGAATTCTTTTTAAAATCTTTTGTTAATTCTTCAATATTCTTTACTTCTGTTTCTAGTGTCTGTTTTATACTTTTAATATCTTCAAGATTATAGTCATCTAATACACCTTGAACTTTTTTAAACATAAACCGTCTTGAAACTGCATCGTTGGGTTTATCTGGATTTCCTAGGTTAATAAGGTTATTACCTCCCATATCTAATGCTCTGTTCATTGTGTTATCAAGTTCCTTACTTCTGTGAAGATACGATTCCGATTCTTTTTTAAGTTTTTTGAATTGTTTTTTAGTAGCATAATCACTTAAATCAATATCAAATTTAACTTTACTTATACTGTCAGGTTCACTTATTTGTTTTACATCATTAAAAACACCCATCTATATATTACCAGTAAAGTTTTTTTCTTAAAAACTTCCTTGGTTTGTCAATATATAAGAAATCATATTTTTGATTTGTTGCATTAGCAAAAGAGTTAGGGTTAATATTTTGTTCATTACAAATCATATCATTTTCTCGTTTACTTGGACTTTCAAATAAAATATAATGTGAACAGTTAATCCGAATATCTTTTGGTGCTTTATAGTAAGACTGACTTAAATAAACAACACAACAGTTTTTGTGACGTCCTTGAATAAAGTACTTTATTATTTCATTCTGAACCTTTTTATCTTCACATACAAAATCATCAAATATTACTACTTTTTGTTTTTCTGATTCAAGATTCTCACAAGGTTCAATTTGGTTGGGATCAGCTGAATATTCAAGTATTTCATTTGGATTTATTTTATTTTTTTCTGCAATTCCATTTAAAACTTTAATTAAATCCTGATATTTAGATTGTTCTAGGTATTTAGCACATAGGTATAATTTATCATAATATATAAGAGGTTTTCGAAGTATATGCATTAGTGTATTTGTTTTTCCAGATCCAGAAGATCCACATATTAACATTCTAAAACATGAATCCGGCATAAAAGGATAATGTTGTTTAAAGTTATTGTGCTTGGCATTACTTTTTGTATCATAATTTGGAATTTCCATTATATAATAATATTACATTATCTTACAATATCTTACATTATCTTACATTATCTTACATTATTATATAAATGCAATCAAAACTTAATGAAATAAGAATAAGAAAAAACTTAGTCGGGCAAAAGATGAGGGCTCTTAGAGAAGAAATAATGAGAGAAAAAATTAAAAAAGCTACAAATCGGGATATCTACAATGAAATTTATAAACCAATTACTGAAGGAATAGAAAGTCAAAAAGAACAATTATCAAGTCAGTTAAAAGCATTACCTGGAATTAAAGAGCAATTAGCGTTACTCCCAAAAAGGTTTGTTGATAAAATGCAAGAACAAAGATTGGCAGAGTTATTGGAAGAACCAACCCCGGAGGAACTAGAACAACCATTATTACCACCATTACCACAAAAACTAGACGACAAAGAGATTAATAAAATACTGGAAGATTATGAAATATAAAAGATGGAAATAGCTGCAAAACCGTTTACACCAAAAGAATATGAGGATTATCTTAGAGAAAAAGAATATGAGGATTATCTTAGAGAAATAGAATATGAGGATTATAGTAGAGAAAAAGAATTTCCTGAAGAATTGGGGGCAAGACCAAAAGAATTTACAGTTGATCTTAATAAAGACATTGATTTAGAATTTTTAGATAAAGAAAAATATAACACACCACAAGAAGTGTTTGACTTTTTTCACGTCGAATCTGAAAATCCTGCTGAAAAAAATGACTAAGAAAGAAGTAGAGAAGGTCATAAAAAGAGTATCAAAGGATATAAGAAAATTGGGTAATGACTCTGGTGCAATAATTAGAAAGAAAAACCCCACAGATCTTGATTTAAAGCAACAGGAAGCAATTATAGCTAAGTCGAATAATTTAAAAAAATATAGAGAAACGATCTATGATATTCTTAGCCAAGGAAAATATATGGGAAAAGGAATAAGATATCATAAGCCATATAAAGTTTCACCAATTGGTCAATATGGAAATTTAATTATTAACTTAAATAAACTTTATGGTCAAAACAAATTAATTGCTAGAGATAGAATAACTGGAAAAAAAGTAATTAACACTAAAGTAGATGATGATTTAATTGATTTGATTAATAAGAAATATAACAATAATAAAAATCATTCAATTCATTGTAGAAAAATATTTAAAGAATTAACAGAAAAATCAGGATTACCTGTCAATAAAAGATCTATGAAATTTAAAAAAGTAATTAGGGGACAGGGTTATGACGTTTGTCCGTGTGATCCAAAAGAATTGGTTAATGACTTGGAGTTAATTTGTGGTTCAATTGATGCTGGAAATAATAATGAAGAACTAAAAAATGAGGGTATTAGGGTAGTAGATCAATTATTAAAAATGGATAAATTATTACCAAAACAATATGAAATGTTTAATAATTAAATAAATGGAACAAAAAATAGTATTAAGTTCTGAAACAGTTAAAAATGATAATAAAAATACTCCAAGTGATTTTACAATCAGATTCGGTCGTTCCTTAATTTTAGATAAAAATAAAAATTATGTTGTTTGTTTGGATAGTATTAACACTATGACTTATTCTTGGCATAATATTAGTGATGAATATGATAATAAAAGAATTCGTTATAATAATGGTAAGGATTGGAAAGATATTATATTTACAAATGGTTCTTACAGTTACACTGATATTAATAATTACATAAGGGAAACATTAATAAGTAATGATGATTATGAATTTGATAAATCAGACATTGCTTCAATAAGTTTGGAATTTGATTTAAGTAGTTTTAAGGTTTTGATTTCAATTAAAGATAATTTTATGTTGGATTTAAGAATGTCAAATTTTCATACATTGCTTGGATTTGAGAAAAAAGCATTGAGAAATACTGAATGGGGAACTACAACACCAAATATAACTAACTCTGTGGATACAATACACTATCATTGTGATCTTATTGATAATTCACTTGTTGATGGTAATTTTAGTGATATTATCTATGCTTTAAGTACTGCAGATTTAACAAGAGCTTATCCCTTTACAAAAGAGCCAAACAGAGTCGGATATTCTGAAATTAATAAATATATTATAAATTCAATAAGAATATATATTACAGACGTGTTTGGTAGAATAATTAATTTTAATGAGGTTGAAACAAGTTTTACATTAATATTAAAAGAAATTAATTAAAATTTAGTTTTATATAATGTACAAGAAAGTTTATGATAAAAATAAAGGAATATTTATTTATGTTGATGCTCACACAGGAGAAGAAAATATACACGGTACAGGTATCTTTGACACTTTAACGAAATTGTTTTCAAGTGGAGTTGCATCTTCAATTAGCACAGCTGGAAAAAAGGTCTGGAAACAGCAGGAAAAGCCGCGTTAGAAAGTGGAACAAAAAAGGTTGGAACGGAAGTTGGAAATTTAGCTGCTAATAAAATTGTTGAAAATTTTAAAAGAAACCTGCTCCGGCAGTTGGTGATTTAATTGTCAAGGAATTACAAGAAAAGAAGTAAAAATAATAAGAAGGAGGATATTAATATGAGAATAAATAGAATATTGTCAGGATCGGGGACTTTAGCTCGACAAAAAAGTATTAACAGATTAATTTATAAAAAATAAAATAATATATAATATATACATGTTTAGAACAAAACAATATTGTGAAAGATACGAACTAACTCCTATTCAATTAGATACAGCTTTAATATCTGTCTTGGGAAATAATGTTAAACAACAAAAAAAAAAAAAAAAACGGATATCACTTTACAATTAATGATAGAAGCTCATATTTTGATTGGTTTAATGGTTATTTTGAAGTAAGTTTTAAAGTTAATAAGCTTGCTGATGGTGCTAATTATGCTGATGGAGATCATGTTTCTTTAATTAATAATGTAGCTTCAATAATTGATCAGTTAGTGGTTAAACAAAATGGAAAAATTGTATATGATTGTAATAATTTATACAAGGTAGTAAATGTAAAGAATTTGGTTGAATTATCTAAGGATTATGCAGAAACAACCGGAACAAATGAATTTATCTTTTTAGATACTACTGGTGTTGCTGAAGATAGGAAAGATAATGCCAATTATAATCTGGGGTTCACTATTAGAAAGAAATTAATCGAAGATGGTAAAGAGGTAAATGCTAAAATTCCGTTAAATAATTATTCATTTTTTCAGGGTTTAGGAACTAATATTTTACCTCCAAGTCAAATTCAAATAACACTGCAGTTGACGGATGATGATGAATTAATTTTTAGAACTGCTGGTGTTGATCCAGGTAGAGTAATTGTAACAAAATTAATTCTATGGGTTCACGTTTAATTTTCAATGAATTTGGGCTTAATCTAGTTGCTGAAAGATTTACAAATGCAAGATGGTCATACCTTCGGGAAATGGTGACACAATCAACTGATACACGACAAAATAATATAACCTTTAGAATAACAGCTGGTATAACAAAACCACAACATGTATTTTTTTTATTTACAACGACCTAACAAAAGTAATTCACAACAACATAACCCGCATTTATTAGATACATTTAGGGTAAATGCTAATAATGATGATTGCACTTTGAGTTCTTGTCGTCTGAAGTTGGTAATGGTGTTTTTTATCCAGAAACAGAATACACATGTATATCAAGAATATATGATGAATGTAATTATTATATATAAACAAAATAATAAGACTACTGGAAGTCTGTTAAATAGAGCAAACTTTTATAGTTTATTTGGATTTGTTCATTTTAATTTGGAATATAAAAAGGAAGTAATAACAGAAGATCCTAAGCATATTACATTAACAGCTAAGTTAAATGTTGCACCAGCAGCTAATATTCGTGTTTACGCAATTGTATTGTATGAGGAAACAGTTGAAGTAAATACTATTGGAAATGAACTTGTTATTGTTTAAATAAAATAAATTTTAAATATATAATGGTATCAAATTATATTGAATATAAAGTTAACCTTACAGATGGACAAAAGAAAAATTTAGCACAAGCTTATAATAATAAAACTCCATATAATTTTAGATTAAATTATGAACAACTGCAGGGAAACTTTCCTTTACTTTTGACAAAAACACAGATTAATCAAATTAAAAAAGCTGCCACAAATAGGAAGGGATTAGAAATTACAATTTCAAAAAAACAAACGTCCAGTCAAGGTCAAAACGGAGGTTTCCTCGGAGCTTTAATGGGCCTGTTGGGTCGAAGAGTACTTCCGGTAGCAGCGCGAATAGCTCCAAAAATATTAGCCCCTCTAGGCATCGGACCCTCTCTGGGCTGGCCAGTACTGGTGTTAGTAAGTTACTTGGGAATGGTATGATTTTGGTAGCTAATGATAAGAGAAATATGATATCGCCATATCTTACACCTAATCAAAGAAAACAACTAGTAGGGTCTGGAGTGATTAAATTAACACAAAAACAGAAACAAAATGGCGGGTTCCTGGGTATGCTGGCTGCTAGTCTAGGGATACCTTTGATTACATCTTTGTTAAGTGGGAAAGCATTACAGATTGATTCCCAACGGAGGTCGTACAGACGAATTCCTATAGTAAAAAAAAAAATAAAATTTATAGACAAACCAATTTCTAACTTTGAAATTGAACAATGGGTTAAACAATTGAAAATGAAAAACTTTAGGGGTGTGTTTAGTAGAAATAATTTACCAAAAACAAAATTAAATAAAGAATGTGGAATTATAAATTTGGACGACTCTGTTGGGTCTGGAACACATTGGGTATGTTATGTAAATAAAATATATTTTGATCAAACCGGAGGTTTTCGGAAAAGTACTTTGTACTTTGACCCGTTCGGACTTCCTCCACCAAAAGAAGTAATTAAATATATACCCGGAGTCAAGTATAACAACATACAATATCAAGACAAAACAAGTACACTTTGTGGATATTATTGTTTATTTTTCATTAAAATGTTACAAGATGATATAAACATTTATGATTTATTGTATAAAACACTGAGAGTAAACAATGTAAAACATAATGAACAAACAATCACTTCCTATTTCATGTTTCATTAACTAACATTAATATCCTGCAGAAATTGTAAAACAATCCTACACATGATTAATTCGGTAAAACTTTTTATTTGATCAAAGGGACAAAACTCAACACGGCTTAACTTATATAGTAACTAAAATCAGGAACATTAATTCTCACCAGTGAGAATCATTCTTGCGGTGAGAATTGCCACGCTGGCAAAAATGACAGTTAAGTTCCACGTTGGCAAAAATGACGCGGGCGGTTATTGGTTTCTCGCTAGAGAGTATAATTCTCACCGGTGAGAATTGCCACGCTGGCAAAAATGACGCGGACTGTTATTGGTTTATCGCTAGAGAGAATAAATGATAGTGTGTAAAGTTAATATCAGTTTTAAGATAATTTTAAAAGTTAAATATATATTTTTTAAAGTTAAATATATATTTTTCAGTGCTTTATTTTAATCTAAAAACTTCTGGGGACGCTTTAGTCCACTTACGTTCAATAAAAAACAAAAGTGTTTTTTTGAATTGTCCGGCATTGGATTTTTTAAAAGAGGGGCAAGGGGTCAAGTGGGGTCAGATTGGCATAGAAGCCTTACTTTATACACTACTGTGACCCTAACCTTGGGTCGGCATAGCTGACTCATAAGTGCTGCACATTGTTTTGATGAGGTGATGATTTGACTTAAGTTTTATAAAATTCCTTCTAGGGGTTTAGGAGATACAGAGCGGACACGAAATGGAAGACTCAAATCTTTGACCTTCAGTTGTGACCTTGACCTTGAGCCGGCATGGCTGACTCATATGTTTTGCACATTGCCTTGATGAGGTGATCGTTTGACCCAAGTTTGATGAAAATCCTTCCAGGGGTTAAGGAGATACAGAGTGGAGATAAAATGAGAGGCTCAAACATTTCACCCTAAGTTGTGACCTTGACCTTGCGCCGGCATGACTGACTCATAGGTTCTGCACATCGTCTTGATGAGGTGATCATTTGTCCCTAGTTTGATAAAAATCCTTCCAGGGGTTTAGGAGATACAGGGTGGACACAAAATGGAAGGCTCAAACCTTTGACCCTAAGTTGTGACCCTGACCTTGGGCCGGCATGGCTGACTCATATGTTCTGCACATTGTTTTGATGAGGTGATGATTTGACTTAAGTTTTATAAAATTCCTTCTAGGGGTTTAGGAGATATAGAGCGGACACGAAATGAGAGGCTCAAACATTTCTCCCTAAGTTGTGACCTTGACCTTGAGCCGGCATGGCTGACTCATATGTTCTGCACATTATCTGAAAGACTGAACATATTTGTTTGATGCAGTTGTAGAAAAAAACTTCAGACATCAAAAAGCCAAAAAAAAAAATTTTTGATATCTACAGTTTGCTACAGTTTGTAGAGAAAACACAATACTTTGACTTAAAGACCCACGCTACAGGTTCGTA
The DNA here is from genome assembly GCF_021730395.1 of Mercenaria mercenaria. NCBI lineage: Eukaryota > Metazoa > Mollusca > Bivalvia > Venerida > Veneridae > Mercenaria > Mercenaria mercenaria. The sequence continues at coordinate 11,722 of NW_026463587.1, forward strand.
ATTTTTTTTTCTCAATAATAGATTTTGATGAAATGTTTTTTATTAAAAGATCATGCTATGATGTATTGAAAAATGAAATAAAAATACTAGGTCACCAGCTTTGTTTCAATTTAATTTGTCCCTAGATATGGTGCTATTTTTAACATTATCCAAAATTTCTATAATCCTAATATATATTTCAGTAAAGTATAATAATCAGCTTATATTTGATATCTAAGCATTTCTATAACGGAAAACAATATATCTATTTGAAACATGCTCAGAGAAATCAAAAGAAAATGATTTTGTAAAGAAAGGAATACTTGTTCAGCAGATCCAAGGGCTATTTTTGCATTTTTTTGTCATTTTTAAATTGGTACTTCTGCTATTTTATCGAGTTTCACATAACAGAATTTAATCAAACTCTGCACATACCTTTGGTTATGTCTACCTAATCTAAAAAAAAAAAAAAAGAAAATTGATAGGTCACCATATTAGATTTCGCTTAAATCAAATTACAACGAGGTGGGGTGTGGCGGGCATTTATACAACGCAGGTTGGTACGAAATACTCTTTCAGTGTTTTAGCAAATGACTTAGAGATATATCAAATTATCAAACGGCAGATTTCTTAATAAGCGGATTTTAAGGTGTTTCTGAAGCATTTTGATGTCATAGAACGATGAAAGTTTCCGCCTTTCTCCGAACAAAACCTATTGTTAACGAATACGGATGTACAGTATTGGTACGGTACGGGATGAGAAACAGCTGTGACTCAATGCAGAGTTGGAGTGCCGGAATAAATTACAGACTCCAGTATATGTCGGATTGAAGCAATTTGAACTTAAAGTACTTTAAATGTATATATTTTGTAACCACGGTGATACTTATCCTAACCTCTAGTCAGTATATTATACATATTATATATTAAACGCATGCGAACATAATAATTTGCGAATTTTTGCCGTACGCGACATTAGATAATCACTTCCGGGCATGCGCAGAAGACCGCTCCAACTCTGCAATGAGCTACATCGATTAGAAACACAACCAAATTGGAACGGTGTTGAGGTAAATATCGACCCGACCGGAAAATCTGTAGCGAGTGCCTTTAAGACTGATTTTAAACTCAGAGTTGATAATCTTGTTGACATGGATCCTGTGAAGTGGTGTTTCATAGCTTCAAATACCGTATTCGGGAATAATAATTCTTAAAGAAACTTCCAACAGATGTAAATTTACATATCAAGTGTTATGTTATACAATAAAATTAGATTAAGAAATAGTAAGTTCTCAAGTGTGGTTTATCGTAGATAAATCCGTGTTTTGAGTTCTTATGCGTAAGAATATATCACGAAGGTCGTAGGCCTGAGTGATATATTGTTTCGCATAAGAATGAAAACCTAGGGTTATTCTAAAAAAAATCACACTTAGGACTTGTTATTTCGATTCCACCACGACATACTGGAAACATGAGTGTTAGAAAAACTGGTAACTACTTTATACGACATGAACTACACTTCGTACTACGTACTTGGATTTGGCTGTTGAAATTTCCTTCACGTATTCTCCCAATTGTTTAAGGATTGCAGCAATAATTGTGTAACATGGCTATCAAACCTTTCATCAATTACCCACCAGTCCCACAAACCCTGACGAATCCCGCAGACTGTTCCCGTACGCAGCAGATTAGTTGTTTGTGTCATTTTGAAGCCGATATTTCTTTTTCTTTTCGATACCACGAATTGTACGCTAGTATTTATAAACGTCACGTGACTTTCATTCATAAAAGAATGCGGGGGCGGTTAATTATACAAAGCTTACCTAGACTTAAAACTTCAGAAAGTTTTTTTTTCTTTCTACAAACCCATCTGAAAATGCTGTGAAAAAAAAGTAGAATAAAATTAATGCTGATATAATAAATGATTATTATCACAAATTAAGTCTGCTTATCATTAGTATCTGTTATAGGTTTGCACCAAGATGTGAACATCGAGTGGAACAATATTGAATGGATGTACTACTCGTTAGACATTAAAAGGAATAATAATTTTTGATGATAGTGTTATACACGTAACTTGTTAGAAGGCTATTCAAAAGAATATCAAAATGCATTTTTATCTATTTCTACCTGTAGGAAATGTTAAGTATCGGCTGAAGACAAAATTTGTTTCTGGGGCTGAAGTTAGTGTGCTTTATTTTGTGTTGCTTAGGAAGAATAGAATCCATTAAATTAAATCTTAGAGAAGTACAAAAGTAGAAACGATGAAAAGTGTCAGAATAATATGCAACGCATCAAAGGAAAATTCATTTAATTGATTTTAAGACAGCATTTCGAGTATGAAATATAATCTGTAGTAATAGTCTTTAGATGCAAAGACTGCATCAAAGCAACGGTTGTAAATACCATGACATAGCGCGGCCGTCGTTTTATGATCCAAGAAAATATTTTTTTTATATAAATTCGTATACAGCAATGTGAAATGGCAAGACAATTAAATATCTAATAAAAATATACCATAACAATTAAAATACCTTTACTGTACATGCGCGGCAGATCCCTTTTGGTCCGTATGTATGCAGCAAAAACACGTTTCGCCTTATTTGTGAGGCAAAGAACAGTATCATATTTATAAAGTAGAAGCTCTTTACCCCCATATATGTGTTACAAAAGCACTTTGATCCGTATATGTTCAAAAAACACACTTTAGTTGGTATATGTAAGGCGGAAGCACTTCGTACTTTGCATGTTTGACTGCAGTATAAGTGCGGCAACAGGATTCGCCCCATATGTGTACGGCAACAGCATATTACTTTATATGCGCGGCAAAAGTACTTTGCACGAATATGTGTTGTAGTAAGGCTTAACACCTTATATGTTTGGCGGAAGCTCTTTAGCGTACATGTTAAGCATAAACAGTTGCAAGAAAAATGTACGACAGAAGCACGTTGCCCCGTATACATTGAGCAAGAGTTATTTTAAACTTTGTTGATCGAAAACACAGCATTTTTTCGCGTTCATGTGTTGCAGAATAACTTTCACATATATGTGCAATTGAAGCACCAGGCCTCATATGTGCGGGCGGAAGAAGCACTTTTAGTTCGGTAAATCTAGTGTCAAAAATGCAAATAAAGGGAAAAAATGCACAGAAATGTTTTTCGTATTTTCATGTTCTACAACATATGCCGAGTCAACAGTGAACAATCTACCAAAATCTAAGTACGCAAAATATGATTTTTTGGGCAAAAAATCTGGAAACTGTATATAAAACTGCGATATTCCGGAATATTGATAATACGCCTATAACTATAAGTAAATGGGACTTTTGAAGCTTAAAAATGTTGAAACTTATCTTGTACATTCTTTTCAATGACTTCTTAATATTGCATGTATAAACAAATACACAGAAATACCATTGATACCATTTTATAGTGGTTTTTAAAGTACTTTACCTGTGTTGAAATTGTTTTTCCGTTTGAAATCTGTGAATTACATTTGGGAGAAAAGGGTTGGAACCCTGTTAATTTCTTTAATTTAAAAAACAACTCTATATGAACTGTCTTTCAAAGTAAAATACACACTTCGGTAAGTAAGCATGTTAATAAGAATGCATTCTTTCATTGGATTTCCATGTCTAACTTACATAGTTACTTCTAGATTTGAATTTGCCATTTGTAATCATGTTGTCTGCTAAACATATAACATTCAAGAAACACTGTTTCTCAGCTAAAGAGATATTTCTGAATTATTCTACCAACCTGGATATATTCTGCAAGTATGATACTCTTTATTTGTTCACAAATAATCAAAGAAATTCTGATGTCTTAGCTATTATTAGCTCGACTATTCGAAGACTAGTCTAGCTATTCTACTCACCCTGGCGTCGGCATCACACCTTGGTTAAAGTTTGCATGCAAGTACATACGGTTATCATTTAAAGTCATATAGCTTAAAACCTTTTTTCTTTTTCTAGGTCAATTACCAACCTTACGTGTGTGATAGCACCAAAAGCCATAACTCTGACATACATTTTGGCCAAATAAGTCCCCCTTTTGGACTGAGAAAAATTTGGTTAAAGTTTTGCGTTAAAGTACATATAGCTATCATTTAATAATAATAGCTTTGAAACCTATTTTTTGTCCTTTTTTATGTCAATTACCAACCTCACTGGGTCAAGTTCCATAACTCTGACATGTATTTTGGTCAAATTATGCCCCCCTTTGGACTTAGAAAGTCCAAATCCTACATGCAAGTTACTTGTTACATGTGATCTCCCGCGCGGGAGGGTCAAAATCCCGATTTTGTTCACCTTGCCTCCCGTCTCCCGACCAAAGCCATATTTCTCCCGCTTTTCAAAAAAAAAAAAAATAAAAAAAATAAATCAGTATTATGAATGGGTTGACAATTACGGAGGAGTGCCAAACATGTTTACACAGTAAATCAAAGTGTCACAGACTGTTGTGTATTTTACATGTTTGACACGCATGTAGCTGGAGGAAAGAGTTGTTTTTCACAGGTGAATTATTAATTGTTTGTTTTGATAAGGGATTAGACAAGCAGGGCCTTTTCCACCTGTCTCACGGGGCCGAATATCGGCCCGTTCTCAATGCCAGTTAGGCTCCATTTTTTTTTACCAATTTGAAGCAAAAAACTCCCAGTCATAAGAAATAATTCCAAACTGAAATGAATCGTAGTTTAATTATTCAAAAAAAGTTTTGTTCGGTAATATTGTTGGAAAAACCAACCCATTACTATTTTTAGAACAGGAGTGTTATTTCCCCTTATGCTTTACGCCATTTTCTTCCAATGTTTACCAAATTAATTTCTTACTAAAATCGGACTTATTTCATTGAAAATTGGATGAAAATACACACTCATTTATTTGATATTATCAATCTACATTATTTTGGTACGGGTAAATACATGTTGATGCATTTCTGTTCTCTATTTTTCATGCCAAAATCATCAGTATTCTTATACCAAAGTGGGTGGGATAAGGAATTTATATAATTTATGAGTTGTGTTCAGACCAATATAAAGCTTCGTTTTTTTTCAGTCCTCGAGTAGAATAATGTTAATGCATGTTTACCACCATTTCAGACCTAAATTGAGACTTTGTTTCTACAAATTTAATCTGTTTTAATCTGTTAAAAGAAAGTTTAAAGTTAGAACAAGAGGGAGCTTCTGTAAGACAGTATGCTCGACTTTTCTCAGTGATTAACTCTGAATTAAAGCTTTGCCAGTAAAAGGGGCAATTAAAGCTTTGCTAGTTAAAGGGGCATAATAGTCAATAGCTTTGAATGTAACAGATATATTAGACATTATACAAAACTTTAACAAAAAAATGTAAGTTAAAAAGTGGCATAACGCTGTCAAAATTCAAATCAAGAGTTATGAGGATTGTTTCTTCTGGTGTATACATTATTGTGTGGCCAAAAATACTGGATTTTTTCTCTAAGTTATGTGTCCGCGCGCTTAATTTATGTCGATAAAAAACCTCCAGTTTTGAGACCCCAACTCCAGCTGAAAAATGGCAAACCTCCAGTTTTGGGATTCTGAACTTATCACATGTATGGTTACTATCTCCAAAACTGATGCAGATAATGAATTGAAACTTCACGTGTGTCTTCGGGGTCATAACTCTGACATACATTTTGGCCAAATTAGTCCCCCTTTTGGACTGAGCTAGGTGATAACATCAAGAGCCATAACTCTGACATGCATTTTGGCCAAATTATGCCCCCTTTGGGTCTTAACAAATTCTGGTTAAAGTTTGGCGTGCAAGTACATATAGCTATCATTTAAAAACATAAAGCTTTGAAACATTTTTTTTTCTTTAAAGGTCCTTTACCAACCTCACTGGGTCAAGTCCCAAAACTCTGACATGTATTTTGACCAAATTATGTCAACTTTATGACTTCTGAAAGTCCTGGTTAAAGTTTTACATGCAAGTTATTATCTCCAAAACTAATGCAAATATTGAATTTAAACTTTACATGTGTCTACGATGTCATAAAACTAGGTGATGGCATCATGAGCAATAACTCTATGAAATTAGGTTATTGCATCAAGTCCCATGATTCTGACATGCATTTTGGCCAAATTATGTTCCCTGTGAACTTCTGGTTGACGTTTTGCGTGCAATTTACTATCTCAAAAACTCGTGCAAATACTGGATTGAAGCTCTATAGATACTATAACATTAAGGGTAATACTCCTGCTTCCAGGACAACAATTCGAATAGTCGTAATGACTAGTTCACATATGACCTGCGATGCGTCTGCGGAGCCCGTAGACTGCTCGTATCCTCCTTTCCGTGCAGGAGGTGGCAGTGCGATTTTCGTACGGATTCACGGGCTCCGCAGCCTCAACGATTTTGTCTAGTAAAAAGTAAATTCATAACTCATAGACATGTCTCAGGTGGCATTGCACAATCCCCGAGCATTTTTCAAAGGCTGCACGCAGATCGTGTAACCAACACACGACTTTACGTGGACATGGTGCCCAAATGAACTCGTACGAAGATTATAGACTAGTGGGACCTTCTGACTTGCCTCTACTGCAACCGCAGTGGTACTGTTATTTCCGTGAAGAGAAGAATAATGAAAACATGCAAGTTGGAGACGGCCAATGTATACAACCACCTGAAATGTTTTGTCCATATCAAGGCCGCTGCACGGCAATGGAGCGGCCGCTGTAGGGTTGCCACATGTGATTCATGGGTACCGCACGGGCAGCAAGCGGCAACCTTGCATCACCAATAACAGACTGTATACAAAAATACGTAAAGATATGCAAGCTGGTGAGCGCATCGAGCCGAACAAAAAAAAAAAGAATGGATATCAAGGGTATTTTGATGTAATGAAAATGCAAGCTTTGTCGCAAAAGGGGGGTGCAGTCGCACCCGTCGCACCCCCCACACACCCCTTGGTTACACCCTTGTCTTAACAATCTAAAGTTCACTACATCTAATTGATAGATGGGATATTTTACAAAAAGGTAATACATGCCATATAGCATTTAAGTAAAGTCTGACTTCAACCATTCTTAGACAATATCTATACAGTGTGATAACCTCTTAAAATATCAATTTTGTGAATTTTAGTAGTTACACAGAGTGGAACATTTTATGAAGAGGTACTTGTTAGCCATTTCGTAAAGATAATGTTAAAATTGTTGGTTATCATGTTGTAATGGAAATAAGGCAGTCATATTGGATTTATAATGTAATATTGGATTAAAACGCTTCAGTTTTTATGTCTAGTAAAAGTTAAAGGTTTCTGTTATCATATGGATGTTTGGCACACTAAGATGCAGTATAAAACATACTATGAATCAATTCCAGAAATCCCCATATTAAGTTTTGGCGACCATATTGGGTCTGGCAGCTATATTGTATATATATTATTTAAAATATAACGTTCAATGACTGGTTATAGACTCTGCTCTTATCTTTTAAAATTTTGACATGTTCAGATAAGTATATATGAAGTTATGATGGAATTCAAAAAATTCGCACTTTTGTTTCGTTCTTTCCACATTTTTACACCCAAAATAGGGTGTTTGCATTATTGAATTTTTGGTAGATTTTTGATATGTCATTCCTGATATATTATACATCACACATGGCAAATATCATTTCTGTGCAAATTTTATCCCCTAAATTTAATATTTTTACTGGACTATTTGCCATGTACGCGTGGCAAAAAGCATTGTCCCATAATTTTGCGGCAGAAGCACTTTGACATATATTCATGCCGCAGCTTTTCGTTTCTGTATTGCAGCGACGCTCTGCCACGATACTAAAAGGTTTTGCCGCGTTTACTTTTGTCTTATAGAGTTCTTCTTTTAGGCATCTGTACCCAGATTTGAAGTTTCGACAATTTGTGAAACTGCTTGACCAATTACGAAATCAGACCTATCTTCGCACTGGTTATTCATAACTAAATTGCATGTATGCTTTTAATGATACTGCAGTTAGAATTAAAAGTCCATAAAGATGCTTGATATAAACTTAAAAAATTAATCCGTAATTCAAGATCATTATAAGTAAGCAGCTTCTATGGTAATGTTCCCTGTTAATGTATTTGGTAAAGTTATAAAATATTAGTAAATGATTCGTTAATAAAGGCTTTTAGATGATATTTTGGATGTAAAGTACGTAACTTAGCAAAAAGATAGGACTAGGTTAGACTGTGTTTGTTCATGAGAGGTGAAGAAATACAAAACACCTTTCACACCCCTAGCAAAAGCAGAATTCTATATTGATCATATTGAATAGATTCCATAACCCTGAAGGATCAGAAGTGCATTTTTTTTTACACCGGCATTTTTGTGTTTGACATGCCATGCCTTTAGTAACCGATGTGTGTTTAAGGCATTAAATAAGGTGTCGGGGCTATTTTTATCAACGCTGTTCTATAGACTTGTAACATGGAAGGAATGAAATGTTTGAGAATTTTTGCTGAATTAACTGTTGTAAACACACAAACGTTTTTTGTAGGCGTTGCTCTAGTATGTTCTTTTATTTGTACATTTTGAGTTTGTTGTCTGTATGATTTAAACTGTCTATGTTTTCACCATGCTCTAAACTATACGTTGTTGTATCTTTACGGGACAGTGTTCTAGAAACGTTGCATTAAAGGGAATGGGACAGTTTGTATATAGGCAAAAGTTTTCCTATGGGCAGAATTTCTTAAAACTTTGTGTACAGACTGAGAATCAAGTTTAAAACGGAAATAAGCATAAAAATCTTGAATTATCTGCCCTTGAAAGTCAGAAAATACTAAAAATATTCAATTTTCAAGGGCAGATAATTCACAATAAAGTCCAGAGAATTGTTTATTTTTAATTTTATTTCTGTTTCAAACTTCATTTGCTGTCAGTATACAAAGTTTAAAGAAATTCGGTCCATGGGAAAGACTAGGACTTTGTGGTGTCATTTTGTTATGTTCATAGTTAAGGACATTACTTTTTGCAACAGTCTCTATATTGACATGGGGCAGAAATTTTCTTACAGAAGAAATTTCTTCTTCAAACCATTTTTACTGACAGAGAATCAAATCTAAAACAGAAATATGAAATAAAACAAACCATGGGAACCAAGCCTTGGTCATGAATTATCTGCCATTGAAAGTCGAAAAATACTGAAAAAATCTACTTTCAAGGGCAGATGATACAAGATCAAGCCTGGGTACCTATAAGTTTTGATGCATATTTCTGTTTTAAACTTGTTTCCCCGTCAGTACACAAAGTTTAAAGAAATTCTACCCTTTGGAATTTTTTTATTCTATATACATATAGGCAACTGTTGCATTTCTCCTTAACGAGATTTGCAGGAAAAAAGATGGAAGAGATGATATGACATAATTGTTTTGTTCCAGTTACGACAACATTTCCATCTGCCTTTGATGTCCTTCTGCAATTAGTTGAATGAAGTTAGTAGAGTCCATGTTAAACTCCATGTATTGTAAATGCGTTGGTTGTAAATGTAATTTAGGTGGGCGGAGTAAAAAAAAAAAAAACAGTAAAGGGGATTTAATACCTTTTTTCTTATAAATGGAAATATGAATATTTCAAATGCAAAATTAGCTTGTTCTGTGGCATGATATCTGATATCATAAGTCTTTCTATTGATTTATTCAGACATTATCTAGCGGTTTTCTTTGCATAATCGAACGCGATATTGATGACGTCATTTACGGATCCAGTCGCGGTCGCCAGAAGAGTACATGTATATTAATTTTGTCTCAGACTAAGAAATGATTTGATATAACTGGCTATATTTCCCTTTTTACGAGCGGTATTACAAACGGTATTTGCAGTTATAATGACCTTTTTATTATATACCTTGCATTTTTTCGTGTTTGTCTTTCAGCTAAATACACCTCTCAAATAACTATGTTTTACCTCAACAATGGACGATTATATACATTGCAATTATTGATTGCTACCTGTTCAAAACCTTGAAAGCATTGATTGCCACCTGTTCAAAACCTTGAAAGCATTGATTGCCATCTGTTCAAAACCTTGAAAGCATTGATTGCCACCTGTTCAAAACCTTGAAAGCATTGATTGCCACCTGTTCAAAACCTTGAAAGCATTGATTGCCACCTGTTCAAAACACCTGTTCAAAACCTTGAAAGCATTGATTGCCACATGTTCAAAACCTTGAAAGCATTGATTGCCACCTGTTCAAAACCTTGAAAGCATTGATTGCCACCTGTTCACAACCTTGAAAGCATTGATTGCCACCTGTTCAAAACACCTGTTCAAAACCTTGAAAGCATTGACTGCCATCTGTTCAAAACCTTGAAAGCATTGATTGCCACCTGTTCAAAACCTTGAAAGCATTGATTGCCACCTGTTCACAACCTTGAAAGCATTGATTGCTACATGTTCAAAACCTTGAAAGCATTGATTCCTACCAGTTCAAAACCTTGAAAGCATTGATTGCTACCAGTTCAAACCGTTTTCAAAACTCTACGGTTCTAGTAGATCTTTTTCATATACAATAGAAAAACATAATGTAAATGTGTCGATCTAAATCTTATTTTCTATTACAGTTTCAAACAAATAACACAAGAATGATAAGATAAACGTTTTGCTTCAAGGTCTATCTTTGTTGGTGCGTAATATTTATAGAACTAGATCAGATCTAATATATATTAATTGATGAATGTAGTCCGGAAACATGCAATACAAAAGGTAAAATTCAAAATATCTGTCTACCTGTTCATATTTACTTGTAAAAAACAAGCTGTATTTCAGAATTCATATACAATGCAGGTTTATAATAAAATATTTACTTGCAAGAAATTGCAAGATAGATTCTCCCAAACCGTGATTATGCCGCAGCTTAAAAAAACTGGCATTACACCCCGGGTGTAAGATGACTCACTTGCTGTAATTCTTGCGTAATTCATATGAATCTATAATAAATAATGCATAAAAGAAAAACATGCGTTAATATTATTTCTTCTATCAATTGAAGAATACGGGGTGCAAGTGACAGAACCTGTCGCTAGCGCTCAGATACTGTTTTAAGTGATGATGCTCACCCTAGACAGTTACCCCCGAGCCAGATATTTCTATTCGCACGTTTAATCAGTAAAAGAGTATTGTGTTATTCCAAAAACAATTATTCCTGTTAGTTACATTATGATATAATCAAACGTTCATACCTGTATATCGTAACTTTAAATGCATTTCATTAGAAAGCACAGTTAATCTCAATTTGGTCATGACGGAATTTGTTAATTATACTGTACATAATGTTGTATCTTCACCATGCATTGATGGATATTTTTAATCCAATTGTTTGCATTGCTTACCATGTAATATTTCGTTTGGTTATATTGGCAAATACGAGGCTATCTAAGAAGATACAATTCATCTCGTAGATGCATTCAAACTTTCGCAGAAAATTAAATTTGATGATCTTGAAAACGACGCTGCATTTGACGCTATAAAGGATGCCGCTCGTTTGGCGTTTCCTCATGAAAAAAGGGGAAGCTGAAGGTGAAGCGGCTTTGGGCTGCGCTTTGTTCAAAGTTTAGACCAGGCTTCAAACTCGACGATTTCACAGTTTTGAGTTTAATTTTCCATATAAATCTACAATTTGAATCAGCTCACAAGAAAGTTAAAAGGTAATAAGTCTCACTGAACAGCCGAACAAGCAGCTCTTGTACAAGCTTTGAGCTCGCTTTCGAAATTGTCAGTAAACTTAATACAACAGAGATTTGAATTGGACGTTAAAACATTTGACTGCACCGGACTACTAATTGTGTCTATAGATCCTACAAATTTACCTGCTTTCGATTATTCTAAAACTTGTATGCATGTTTTATTTAACGGCAACACTGGGCATATCAGTGGAACATTTTTACGTTTCGTCTGAACCAAATTGTTGTTGCAATTGGAAAACAATAATCATCGCAAAATAACAGTGATGTTCTATTCTTAACATTGTGAAATATTTTTCAATGGAACAGTTTACTTCTTTGACATCAAGTGTAAAAGAGTTTCAATAGAAGTTATTAATGATTTATGTCAATTTTGTTGATCTACTTATTTACTTAGATTAAGATTCGGTAAAAAAATATGTAAATTTGCAACATTTAATACACATTATTTAATAAAATATACAAAACATAACTGCAGTAGAAGCGTATTGAAGAGCACTTATTACAAAAACAATCGTCTTACGATGTTATTGACAATATCACAACGAGTCTGGATAAAACAGATATTCATTGCGTTCCATTGCTATAATGTCAGGAACCGGTATGAAAGGGCCTTTTCCGCAGGAAGAGCCTGACATGATCGGAAAGGGCCTACTATATGTTTGTTCTATATTACACGGAGACGTTACGCTATGATTCTTGTTTTATTCAACGTCTAGAAAGTTTAATAGTATAAAAAAAACTCTGCTGCAAAAAAGTCATTGCTTCAAAGACGCCAAGAGACAAACTTGAGAAAATGTCCTTATATTTGTCTGTTAAATGATGAAATGGAAAGTCGTAAATTTTTGATGTCAATCGTTATTAATGGAATCATAAAGTGGAAAGTAATTTGCACCAAGTAACATCTGAACATATGAGCTCGAGATGTGAGCTTGCAGTGTTTCTTTTCTTTGGAAACAATAGACGTGTAACACGGTTAAACTTGGAAATTTTGTCCCTTTTTACCAAGTAGACATCCGAAAATTGTGTGCAATAAGAGATGCGTAGTTAGAATGAACTGAGATATGCCTTCTTCTTCAGGTAGTTTCGCTGTAACATACAAAAAATGTATCTCTAATCATGGAATGAACGAAGTGGTTTATTACAGGTATCTTTGCTCAGATAATCAATTAATTATTCATTCGAAAATTACGTAGCATGACTGGGCCAACCTCAAACTATTGAGGAGCGCATTCATAAATTTCAAATAAATTGGTGTTAAAGTTGAACCCAAATAAAAACGCTGAGCATTTTTTCCTTTTCAGTGCAGCAAGGTTCATTCCGATTACAATTTAAATTTTCATGGACAGAAAAATAAATGAATGTATCAGTGTACAATTCTGCGAAATGCCGGTTTAGATTTAAAGAATACCCGTGATGTTTATGTTAGAAGATATGGTTGAATGTAAACGTAAACTGATGAAAGAAAAACTGTTTGCTGTGGTTTGTATTGACTTTTTTTTGATAATGTGAAACAGTCTTTATACTTATTGATAATATCATGATACTTGTATGCCTAATGACCAAATATTGCAACAAATAGGCATTTAACTAAAATTACAATATCGTATAATTTTATTTTTATATAGAAATATAAATAACATTCAAAATTGATCTTTTCTAAAATAGGCATGTGCTTTTATCCTGTATGCTTATAAGGATAAAATACAAAATAGACTTTACAAGAAAAAAAGAGTCATTTAACAGAGGCTAAAGTTCACTCTAAATTGACCATATAATGCAATACAACACAGTTTCGAAACATTTACATATAACAGTGTACCGGATTCATACATAGTTTCCCATATATCATTTCCTAGTACATCATACATTTATTTGATGCAAGAAAGTTTTTATTATTTTTTCTTGACGACGGAAACTAATATAACATATGCAAATAAACTTTGCCACTGGTAAAGTGTGGGTTGTACTGGTTAGAAACATATCTACTCTTAATTAATATTTACAATACATGTATATCTTGTCTAAGATTACAATCAGTGACTAAAATGAAAACATTCCATATAAATGATGTAGAAAAGATTTATTTAGATCAAAACTACTGGTATGGTTAAGAGGTATTCTGTGCTAATGTCAGCTTCATAATTTACCCCATAAACTTTAAACTATAGCGTTGAATAGCTCATTTAATTCTGACTTTACAATGCCCATTTTAAGTCAAACGAATGCATTAACAATTATATTTGAATTAGTCATATAGCACTTGCATTTGTTTTATAAAGAAACCGCCAGAGTACTTTAACACAATGTGCTTCCCTTTGTCATTGGTTTTATAATTCCCATTATAGTCAAACATGTCAAACAATATCACTAAGAGCAATAAAGTACCGGGATTAAAAAAAACACTTGTTAACTGTAAAAGAAAATGATTAAGAATTATACTAAGCCTTTATGAAACAAATAAAGTTGTGTTCTGGCATTTACATAACATACTATATAGAGGCGGGCGTTTATTAACAGAAGAAAACATGGAGAATATAAATGTTCATAGTGTCAACCAGTGCAAAAGTCGTAGCTAAGATATCTTGTATACACATGTGATCATTCAAAATTTTGTGGGGGCTGGGGTGACCGTCAGAAGGGCATGGTATCATCCTTTCTATTGGCACTACTGACAAATAGGACTTTTATCATCAATATGACAGATCTATGCCAACTAGAAAACTTCCTCCTGCCCAATGTTTACAACTGGTCAATATGTAGTAATTATGTAAGAACTCTTCCAAAGAAAAAGTTAAGTACCTTCAGTTATGTGGTAGGTGGTAAATATTTTTTGAAGCAAACTAAAGACTTTGATTATGACAGGAATTGGACAGCACAAGTTGTAAACTTGCGATTCAATGCAAATGTTATTGATCAGATAAGACAACACAAGCAAGCTAAAGTACGACTGAATTGGTTGTTGAATACTACAAACGAGGAGGTTATTCGTAGAGTACTGTAATAATCAGTCTAGCTGACATTGGTAAATAATTGTACAATCACAAAATAACTGGGTGAGGAACTATTTCAGACCAAACCAAACATGTACGATGCATAAATCATCTTAATAGACCAGTAACTAGTGTGAATTGGTACACAAATGGCAAAGACATGAATTCCGTCAAGATTTGTTATGATCGCGGAAATGCGTTACAATTGCAAATTATGTTTCAACAAACAAACTTACGGCAGCTATTCGTAGTCATAGATATTTACCATCATCAACAGAGTTCATGCCAATAACAATCTCGTTCAATAATGTTGACAAACGTATAAACTCTGGATTGCTTACATTTACTCGTCAAACTTTTGACGGAAGCTAGTTCCTTCCATGCCAGACGCTGTGAGAAATTACCAACAAGCAGCATAACTACCGTTAGTAAATATTAAATCCCCTAAGACTGCCGATTACAAAGCTGTAACCTTTTTAGGGATCCGTTCTGTGTGGACCTTGTAATAGTACTTTTACTGGACATTTGACGGATCTATCTCGCATGACGGCGAATTGATACAGACGATAATCGTGACGCGTAACGATTTCATTGGCTAACTGGAGCCGCTGTGCGCGCTGATTGGACAGCGCTATGTTTGAAACTTTTCTGGCGGGACTATTCACTCTGGGGATATTAGTACGCGAAAGGCTATAAATAAAGCGAATGCCGTCAAGCTTCAGTTTTCCACCGTCAAAACGGGTAAATGGTTGAAACCCGTAGGTCATCAGAGATAGGTCTCTAGTCCGTCAAACTTCACTGGTGCCGTCAACCGTCAATGTATACCGTCAAAAGAGCATTAATTACATTGATTTCTACATGACAATACTAAACGCCGTCAATTTCGCGAATGCCGTCAAAAGGTGGTTGCCGTCAATACTGAAAAATCCGTCGAAACCTGTGGACGCCGTCAAAATAGTGAATTCCGTCAAAATATCACAAAAACAGCAAAGACATGTACATCTCCTTTGCCAAAGTGACATTTTCATTACATTTTAACAATCAAGAATACCGAAATACAGAAGTTTACAGCTACAGTGACACTACCAAGGGTTATGAAATATAAAACAGAACACAATAACGTATTAATTACATGATTTAATTCAACATCGTTATAATAATATAGCAAATATTTCAACATCATTAAAAGTAATTGAAACGAATAAATCTTTCTATTGAATTACGTCTCTACCGTCAGATATACGTACAGGTTACAAGGTAGTAAATGTCATCCAATGATAGAATTCAGAGATCAGGTTTTTACAGTAGTAAATTCTAAGAGCCATCCAGTACTAACTGTTATAGCGCCATCCATGACAAAGACCGGGTACGATTACAAATTTGTGTCAGGAGGTGTAGATATTAGTTCTATCTAGTATCAAGAATCTACGTCAGGAAGAATTTTGAACTTTGATAGTTTCAAGTACTCTATGCTGTAAAATTATGAAATCTTTGTTTCTTGAGTGGGCATCAATGGCGGACAGTGAATTTGTTGGATAAATAAAATTAAGAAATAGTGCATATATATTTAAGTCAAGTCTAACCATAAAGGTTAAAGGTAAAAGGTCAAGGAAAGCTCCCTGCGAGGCAGGTATAGGTCGACCTACAACAAATATATCTCTACATATTTTCCGTGTACTTTTGAGAGTTATACAATGGCTAACTCTGACTCTGAAATTAAGTTTAACGTTGGTCAAGGTGACGGTATGGACCAACAAAGGTCTCCTCAAAGGTCTCCACGAAGGCAAATAAATTGCCCTTTGAATGACAATGACGGAAATAGAAATAATGGACATGGATATGGACAGTGTTGTTTTTATAATGACAGATCTCCTATAGTAATTAAACCTGACAAATACACAGGCGACGAAGACTGGGAACAGTATATTTCGCATTTTTAAGATTGCGCCGAGTTAGGTAGATGGGGAGATAGAGAAATGCTTCTTACCTTAGCTGCTAGTTTGAAAGGACAGGCACATGTTTTCTATACTAGTCTATCCTCTGCAAAAAAGAGAACATATGAAAGTCTCTCGTTTGCCTTGGAACAAAGGTTTGGCAGTAGTAGACAACAGGCTCGCTGGATATCGAAGTTCTAGACCAGGTCCAAACTCGTTGGCGAATCAATAGCTGCATTTGGTGACGATCTCCGCTTGCTAGCAAGGAAAGCATATAGCAATCTTGAACCGGAAGCCCAAGAAATGCTAGCACTCCAGCAGTTTCATAAGGCTCTATCAGTAGATATGAAATGCAGAGTTATGGATAGAGACTGTAAGAGCATAGCCGAAGCTGTTGAAGTTGTAGAACGGTATGAAGACCTGTTGGGTGAGTCATATCATGATAGGCGTCGGAACGTTGTAAGGCATGTCGGTAATGGTCTTGATACAAGTAACACTGACAGACAAAGTCAAGGTTACAGAAGAAGTCGTCAAGAAGACACGACAGGAATAAATGAAGACCTACACAGAACACTGGGATCCTTTCAGTATAGGTTAGACAGAATTGAAAGAGGTTCACAGAGAAGAGACAGAAATGAAAGTGGTCCACAGAGAAGACAGCGAGACGAACGTAAAAGATGCTTCATTTGTCAGTCTCCAGACCATCTTTACAGGAGCTGTCCGAACAGGCAAGATCAATCAAGTGCCAATGGTCAATCATCAAATGATGAGTGATTTGGGAAACGAGCTCCCGTCCTCTCTGTAGGTCGAGAGAGGACAATGAAAGAAAGTAAAAGACCTGAAATTCAGCAAAATTTAGTTGACACTGTAGAAATTTCAAGTTCAAAAGAAGAATCTATATCTTCACCTCATTCAATACAAGATTCAGAAACAAAAGAAAACGTTAGTAATAAAACGCAGACAGAAGCTTCTAGGATAGGTCAACTTGGAAATCAGGGTTCAAAATTTGATAACGGACTTTTTGTCAACGGTTACATAGACAATACTCCTGTAGACTTTCTCATTGACAGTGGATCAACAGCTACATTAATTTCAAAATCAGTTTTTGACAAATTAGGCAATCAAACTTTACAAGTAGGAAGCACTCAGATACAGGGTGTAGACGGTTCTCAGATAAAGGTGTTTGGACGTGACAACTTTGTCATAAGATTAGGAGATGTGTCTATTGAACATAAAGTTATTGTTTGTGACATGGCTATGGACGGAATCATAGGCCAAGACTACATACTTAAGCATGTTAAGTATTGGGATCTGGACAATCTCCAACTGAAACTGAGGTCAGGTCAAAGCATCCAATGTATCACGAAGGGCGAAGCAGAACGCGTTTGTAGAATCATTGTCAGTGAGAAGGTAGAACTGCCACCTAATTCATACAGCTACATTAAGGTATCGATTCCGAACTCTGTAAATTTGACAAAAACTGGCTATGTCGAAAATTCTGAGAATGGCATTTAAGATCAACAGTTTGTAAGTCTCATCGAAGGCGTTGTAGACCCACATGCAAATGAAATCGGTGTAGGTGTTATCAACACAGATGATGAACCTACAGTATTAAACCCAGGTTTAGGTCTTGGTTTCTGCAAATCGTCCTATGAAGAATGCGAAGATGAAGTAATTAGCTGTGCTAACATCAACGAGGGTAGTCCAGTAGATAGTAAAAATGCAGTCGTTCCTGAACACTTAACAGAACTGTTTAAGAAAAGTTCAATTCATTTAAAACAGGACGAAAAATTCCACCTTGCCTCACTCCTGAACAAATACGAAAATATTTTTGTTACATCAAGTGACGAACTAGGTTGTACTGACAGAGTAAAACACAAGATATACACAGGCGATGCTCATCCAGTGAAGCAAGCTCCTAGACGTCAACCAATAGGTAAAAGGTCGAGTGAGAAAGAAGAGGTAATTCGTATGTTGAAGAAAGGTATAATCGAACCGTCGAATAGTGAATGGTCGTCGCCAGTGGTTTTAATCACCAAGAAAGATGGTTCTACTCGTTTCTGTGTGGACTATCGGAAGTTAAACGCTGTTACAAAGGTCGATGCTTATTAAATTCCACGAGTTGACGAGTGTCTTGACGCCCTTGCAGGAAATAAATGGTTCAGCAGTATGGACTTATACTCTAGCTTCTGGCAAGTGGAAATGGATGAAGGTGACAAGCACAAGACAGCGTTCGTCAAATGGGCTGTACCATTTCAAAGTGATGCCATTTGGTCTCGTTAATAGTCCAGCTACCTTTCAACGACTGATGGAAAATGTCTTAAGAGGTATCCAATGGGTCGAGTCTCTTTTGTATATGGATGACTTACTACAGCGCCGATCCTTTCATTTCCGAGGCCCGAATGTCAGTTCATTTTGGACACTGATGCCAGTGACAAAGCCACAGGTGCTATCTTGTCACAAGTGCATGACGACAAAGAACATGTTATTGCATACATGAGCAAAAGTATGAATAAGCATGAACAATCTTATTGCATAACAAGAAAAGAACTTCTTGCTGTCGTACAGGCGCTTAAACATTTTCACCATTATCTATATGGTCAAGAGGTGTTACTACGAACGGACAATTCAGCTGTAAGCTGGATGCGCAGTCTTAAAGCACCCACCGGTCAGACTGCTCGTTGGCTTCAAGAGCTTGAAACTTATAATCTCCAAGTAGTCCATAGGCCAGGTAAGAGCCATAGCAATGCCGACGCGCTTCTAGAATACCTTGTGCCTCATGCAAACGACAGCAAGAAATCAATGATACAAGTGAAAAAGAAGCAGGAGACGAAATAGAACCAGTCGCTAATAACAGTGAGGGTAATGATGAAGTAACAAGAGTAACAACAAGAAGTAATGCCGACCAAGCAGCCAAAGCAGATTTACGGCCACATCAGTTCATACTAGAAGGTTGGGATCCAACAGACATTCAAGCTGAACTTGCAGATAAAGATATAGATAAAGTTCTCTCTGCAAAACTTGCCGGTGATGCAAGACCAGAGTGGTCTGTTATCTCTAGTGGCTCTTCAAAGTTAAAAAACCTTGTGGCGCCAATGGGACAGGTTGGAAATAAAAGCTGGTATGTTATATCGGAAATTTGTAGAAGCAAGTGGTTCTACAACATGGCAGTTAGTTGTACCCAAAGTAAGGCAACAAGAAGTCATTCGCCTTAATCATGACATACCATCTGCAGCTCATTTGGACGTTAGACAAAGTAAGACAGGGTTTCTACTGGCCTGGTATATCAGACAGTATAAAGCAATACTGTAAACAGTGTGATACTTGTACGGCTTGCAAGTTATCAAAAGAGAAAAATAAAGCTCCGATAGGTCAGTACATTGTAGGTGAACCTATAGAAAGTGTTGCTATGGACATTTTGGGTCCTCTTCCGGAAACGACAAATGGAAACAAGTACATATTGGTAATATCTGACTGGTTCACTAAATGGTCAGAGTGCGTTGCAATTCCAAATCCAGATGCAGCAACAGTAGCTCAAGCATTCGTTGACAATTTTGTCACAAGATTTGGTGTACGGGTGGCTACTTCAAGTTTACACCGATCAAGGTAGCAACTTCGAGTCTCAATTATTTGCTGAAGTCTGCAAATATCTCAATACTGAAAAGATGCGTACTACCAGCTTAAGACCACAAGCCAATGGGATGATAGAACGCTTAAACAGAACGCTCATCTCAATGATATCTGCTTACTGTGCTAAAGATCAGAAAAATTGGGACAAGTATCTACAACTAGCCATGATGGCATATCGCAGTTCAAGTCACAACACTACGAAGATTTCTCCAAATAAAATGGTGTTTGGACGTGAGGTTGTCTTACCTTTAAATGCTGTAATTGGTACTCCAGGTGACACTAACAATCGGTATCAGAATGATTACAAATACGTTGACGACTTAAAACAAAAGATGACCGAAGTACATGACTTAGCTAGAGATAACATACATAAGGTCGCTAACTATCAAAAGAGACATTATGACACAAATACTAAGCAGAGACGGTATCATAAAGGTCAACTTGTCTGGTTGCATGACCCCTCGAGAAAGAAAGGTGTTTGCACCAAATTAGTTAATAAATGGAAAGGTCCATTCATCGTCACAAACACTCTAGATGATCTGATATGTTTGGTCAAAATATCAAATAAAAATAAACCTAAGGCTTACCACATAGACAGACTATGGCCATATTCTGGTGTTGATATTCCAACATGGTTAAGGAGAGAATCACTCAAAATTAAAAGTGCTGAACAGTAAGGTCAAACGTACATGCCTCGAAATTATCTAAAAGACTGGGGAACTGTATAAATAAGAAGAACAATAACAAAAAAAAAAAAAAAAAAACAAAAAAAAAAAAAACGTTAAATTACAAATTCTTAAATTCTACATTTATATGAAATGTAATAAGTTATATCACAGTTTGAAGAAACTTAACAGTAACAATATCAAAAGTGGTAATAAGTCTAAAATTAGTAAGCAAGTGACAAATAACAATGTAAAATGATTCAAATACATTATACCAGCTAAATAGTGTAAAGTCGTCAACAATAATAGTAAAGGAGATGTACATTGTATGAACTCGCGCGAGCATATATACTGAGACGACGCATTTGTGAATTTTGGTGCAATATTGAAATGAGTGTATTTTCGTATAGTCAAGCTTACTTAACATTAGTAACAACTTTAATATTCGATCTATTTCCAGAATATGGAGGCGTGTTGACTTTGCACAAGGACTTTTAAGTCTAAAACAGAACTATATACACATGTGATACTTAGTTTTCACAGACTCCATCCTGTTATTTGTCCATGTTGTGACAAAGAAAAGGTGTTTACAAGGGTCAATGACATGGTGAAGCACTGTACTAGCAGACACTACATAGAGTACTGATGTCAGCCTCAGACGTTTCTTGGGATGAGAAATTGCTTCTACTTCTCTGTATACCCAGAGGATTACGCTAGGTTAATTAAACCTGAACCTTGGGACTCAGGTATTGCTATGGAAGCAAGAAGGTTGATGATGTCGTGGGCAGAGAAGCAGGAAGACAGCATGACAATGAGAGATAAGTTGAGAACGGGATGGAAAGTCGGCATAAAGGCGAGGTCAGATAGGGAGCAGGCTGAGAAAGAAAAGGCTGAGAAGGAAAAGGCAAAGAAGCAGAAATTAGAAACTCTCAAGGAATACAAAATTCCAATGAAATCTAAAGAAGTCAAAGAGGTGAAGGTAGATGAGAATAAGTTAGGTATAGATATAGACGAGTTATTCACGACAAGTCCTTTAGATCTAAGCATGCATAAAGATAGTAAAGATAATTTAGAGAAAAATACAAGTAGAAAGCGCCAACTAGAAATACCTAGAAAACAACTGATAGTAAGAAATCCAGTGAAACAAACCAGGCATTGAAAGATATATCTAGTAGGAAGAATATTGTAACAGTGCCACAGTTAAGTGAGTCAGACACTGATTTGGAAGATGAGGTAGAGGTTAAAAGGTTTAAAGAAAGCCCAAAGTCGTTGAAGCTTGTCAAGACTGAAGGTGGTATAAGGAGATTAGTGGTCACAAAAGAGAAACCTGAAACTGACGACAAACCACTGGAAGATAAAGAAAATCAGACAGTAGAAAAATCTAAAGAGTCCCTTGAATCCAGGAAAACAGACATTAGATCCCCTAAACCAAAGACACTAAATATAGACTCCCAAAAGAAGACGTTTGACAAACAGTCAAAGTTAGTGCCAATTGAAACAGAGGCAAAAGTGCAGAATAGTGGAGAAACTTTGAACCTACTGAACCATGAATGCAATGTCAAAGTGACACAAGACCAAGATATAACAGTAGAAGAAATGAGCAAACTAGATACCGACAAAGACAATGAGAGAGCATCAGATGTAAATGTAGACACAGAAAACATAGAAAGAAATGTATCAGATTGAACAAGAAACAATGAAGAAGGAAGAAACTAGTGAGAAAACTGAGCTAGAAAAAGTTGAACAGATTGAAGCAAAATCAAGCATTGATACATACGTTACAAAGAAAGAATCAAAACAGGATAACCCTGAAAATGACAATGGAACAGTGTCCACACAAAATAAGGTAGACACAAATGTAAACTTAGTGAAAGGATCAGATGGCTTTTTCAGAAGAATAATAGAAATTCCCAAGCTGAAGAAAGAGAGTGAAACTAAAATTACACAGATGACGGAAGAAAACGAAACCACTACATCAGTTAATACTTTGTTATCCTTAGAGTTTGGCGAGACCAGCTCGCATTGTATAAACCCAACAAGTGTAAATCAGACAACAGTAAATCAATACAACAGTTACCAGCTTAGGGCCGAGTCACTACTTAAATCCGGTGTAATTCCAATGTGTCCACCTGGCCGACGAGAATGGAAGAATGCATATGACGCAGAAATAAAGGTCAGTGGTAGTGTTTTCAAATGGCCACCAGTTGACTGGCAATCTATGTCAGCAGACAGGAAACTTCTCTCATGGGAATTCATGGCCATGTCCATTGAAGCCGCGTTGAATGGTTTTGTTTCAACAAATATGTCCAGGAAGTACCTTCTGGATAAATATAACTTTTTAGCTCTGCCTGGTTCTGCTAAACCTTAAAATATTAGCAAGCAGTGTAACTAGTGCAAACTGTCAAGAGTATTTATTTGCAAAAGTTCGAAGAAAACATCATCAAATGAAAATGTACATGAAAATGGTTGGACAAATTAATGCGCGGACATGAATTAGCGCACGTGCGATAGCGCTAAAGGCGCTGTTATTAGTACACCGCTAAAATAAGTAAGCCTACAGTATACAAAAGGTATATAAATTAAGTGTGATCTACACAGCAGTATATTTTGTGATCTACACAAATGTAATAAGTATCATAGAAGCAGTATCTACATGATTATAAAATATATAATATGAGCTACACATTGTATATGAGAAGGAAGAATTCAGTGATATAAAGTTTTCTAAGTCTGAATCAGTGAATGCTAACTGTTTATTATCAGTGAATTATTGAAGTAAATTTCTTGTATATGTCTCTAATTGAAAAGTTCAGTGATTTAATGAAAAAGTAATGTGTTTTCAAAAAAAATTCGTATGGAAAGAAGAGTTCTATTGCTATTGTGTTGCTGAAATATTCATTGGTTTAATTATTTGGAATATAGTGTTATTCAATATATTTAAGAGTGTATTTTGATGAAGTAAGGTGGAAGTGAGTAATTGATATATTTCTTTATATTAAGGAATTATCTTGTTATGGAAATAATAAACACACAGTGTTTTCATGAAGTTTCATATTTCTATTAATCAGTATGGCGTAAATGTGTGTGAATGATCCTAAGTAAATTTCATAGGAAAGTTGTGCTGCTAAACTGATAATTCTAGTTCTCTGAAGTGTTGTAATTAATTCTGCAATCTAGCCATGGGAGTATATTTATTCTAACAGAAGCGTAGTAAGGAGAAATTATACGTGAAATTGATGTGAAGGTTGCATGATTAAAATTACAAGAGATGACTAGTGAACATGATAATTTGGGTGAATGAAATGTTGCATTGTTTATTTTGTTCCTATTGTTTGTTGTTTTGCAGTTTTAACTAGACTTCTGAGGTACCAAATTTATTTCAAGTATGTTTCAATAGAAGGGTGCCTAAACATTGCAGAACAGTAGCTAGAATGATAAACTGAGCAGAAACACTGTTGTTTAAGATTTATTTGTTTGTGTTGATCAATTCTTATAGATAATATATGATACGTTGATATCTCTCTCTAGAGTAAAGTTTATGTATGTTATATATATTCTTTAATGATTTATCTGAAATTATGTTTCAACAAAGTAATGCCCTTGGTAGAACAATAATAATAACAATTGAAGGTAACACTAACAGTAACTGAAATAGAATAACTTGTGATTATCCAGGAGGATAATTTTCGGCAAAGGAGGGGGAAGTGTAATAGTCTAGCTGACATTGATAAATAATTGTACAATCACAAAATAACTTGGTGAGGAACTATTTCAGACCAAACCAAACATGTACGATGCATAAATTATCTTAATAGACCAGTAACTAGTGTGAATTGGTACACAAATGGCAAAGACATGAATTCCGTCACGATTTGTTATGATCGCGGAAATGCGTTACAATTGCAAATTATGTTTCAACAAACAAACTTACGGCAGCTATTCGTAGTCATAGATATTTACCATCATCAACAGAGTTCATGCCAATAACAATCTCGTTCAATAATGTTGACAAACGTATAAACTCTGGATTGCTTACATTTACTCGTCAAACTTTTGACGGAAGCTAGTTCCTTCCATGCCAGACGCTGTGAGAAATTACCAACAAGCAGCATAACTACCGTTAGTAAATATTAAATCCCCTAAGACTGCCGATTACAAAGCTGTAACCCTTTTAGGGATCCGTTCTGTGTGGACCTTGTAATAGTGCTTTTACTGGACCTTTGACGGATCTATCTCGCATGACGGCGAATTGATGCGGACGATAATCGTGACGCGTAACGATTTCATTGGCTAACTGGAGCGCGCTGATTGGACAGCGCTATGTTTGAAACTTTTCTGGCGGGACTATTCACTCTGGGGATATTAGTACGCAAAAGGCTATAAATAAAACGAATGCCGTCAAGCTTCAGTTTTCCACCGTCAAAACGGGTAAATGGTTGAAACCCGTAGGTCATCAGAGATAGGTCTCTAGTCCGTCAAACTTCACTGGTGCCGTCAACCGCAAAGGTATACCGTCAAAAGAGCATTAATAACATTGATTTCTACATGACAATACTAAACGCCGTCAATTACGCGAATGCCGTCAAAAGGTGGTTGCCGTCAATACTGTAAAATCCGTCGAAACCTGTGGACGCCGTCAAAATAGTGAATTCCGTCAAAATATCACAAAAACAGCAAAAACGTGTACATCTCCTTTGTCAAAGTGACATTTTCATAACATTTTAACAATCAAGAACATTGAAATACAGAAGTTTACAGCTACAGTGACACTACCAAGGGTTATGAAATATAAAACAGAACACAATAACGTATTAATTACATGATTTAATTCAACAACGTTATAATAATATAGCAGATATTTCAACATCATTAAAAGTAATTGAAACGAATAAATATTTCTATTGAATTACGTCTCTACCATCAGATATACGTACAGGTTACAAGGTAGTAAATCAATCCAATGATATAATTCAGAGATCAGGTTTTTACAGTAGTAAATTCTAAGAGCCATCCAGTACTAACTGTTATAGCGCCATCCATGACAAAGACCGGGTACGATTACAGTACTGCACACTTTATTTCAACCGAGTCAAAGAATTCTGGATGATGCTGTCAACCTTCACATGAACACGATACATCATTGATATACTTAGTATACGGATCCCGTACTTTTGTCATATACGGGGAATTACCACTATCATTATATAAGAAATATAAAGATAAATATAAATATATAAGAAAAACTACTATAATTTGAAAAGTTTTAATATTGATAATTCTTGTTTTTTTTCGCACTTTATTTCATTTTAATTGCTAAGTCTTAAGCCCTTTCTAGTATCTTGTCATACCAGATGTATTCCCGGTGCCGTAAAAGGTGATCGAAACATGAGCACCTTTTTGCACATAACAATGCAATTATTTTAAAGTAAAATGCATTGAAACATTTAGGAATAGACGGTGGCATGAGTGGTTCAATCCACTTATTGAGAACGGCCACCAAGCTTTTGATTGGCTGAACTATGCTCGATTTAAGCTTCTCGTTTAGATATCATCTGATTGGACGATCACTAAGATACCGTTAGTGAAACGGGAAATAGGAAATGTTTCAGAACCGTTTCAAAAACGTTTACAATTGAGATTGCACGGAAATTCATCGCAAGATCCACTGTAATATTTTTCCAAATCAGCCATTTTGAAATGATTCTCTAAAAAAGTTACAACACAACCACACAATAAAAATTTTATTTGAAAATATAGGTGCTAGTGTAAAGAAATTTGCAATGACGGGCGTATATTGCGACTTTCTGGCACACTTGTTTATAAATGTGGAGAATCAATTTGTCCACAGAATTTAAAACTTAAATATATTATCAAACAGTCAATTATTAGTGTAACAAACAAACGTTGGGAAAGCAAAATAACTATTGCAGATCAAATAAATTCGAATAAAATATGGGGAAATATATACTCTTCCGTATCGTCACTAACATGCCACCAGTTCCAGTTCAAGTTTTAGCACAACGTTATTTTGACAGAACACAGATAAGCTATCATAAAAGTTTCTAAGGTTTATGTCGGATATGGAGAAATAAAAAAAAATGAAACGCTTGCCAATTCGTTCTTGAATTGTGGTCAAGTCAAAATGAAATGGAAAACAATTCAAAAGATAATTGCAAAATATAAAAATCAGACATGTTAACTATATGCCATAATGTATGCAAAAACATTAAATACTGAGTGTTAAAATAAGCATAACGGCAGAAGGATTATTGACTGTCTGTTAAAAGTGAGATAACAGCAGACGTACTTAATGATAGCGCGTACATGTTTCTCTCCCCTAGTTTAGACGTTCTTTCATTTTCGAGCCTCACACATGCTTTAATATTTCGTTTCGATCTGATATTCCGACAACCGGCATATAAGACGCTTGTGAATCGAGTCACCAGCTGAAGTATACAGAGTAATATTTCTGCAGAATGCAGAAAATATGAAATAGAAGTTTTGTGATAAAAGTTCAACTGTCTCCAGTTTCTTTTTTTTTTCAATTCATCAAGATAATTGTGTTTATAAAATTATTATTGTAAGGCAGGTACTGGGTGCGCCCGACCCCAACATTGCCTATGACGTGGCAAAACAAAACGGGGTCACCCCTTAATGGGGCCTCAGATAAATCATAACTAAATCTTAAATCCTGATTTAAAATCTGATTTGTCTGAATTGTGTTGGTCTTGTCATACATATCATACATGTGAAAGGATAGGCAAACGTACTCGAAAAATACTCCAGGCATATCTTCAATATCTTCAGCCTCTATTGGCATTTAAAAAGCCTTTCAGTAGAATTTACTTGGCCTCTTGCTTAAAACTTTATCAGATAACCAATATCTTTTGACAATTATTGTTGCCTCAACAAGATTTCTTGAAGCTATTCCTTAAGGAAACATTAAAGTGATTTTTGTTTGTGTTCGGGTTTAAGTGAAATCCATTGTTAAGGCTGGTTGGTTTTCCTGTTGCCTTAAGTAGTTTAAGAAATAAGTAATTGTAATCTTAAGATGTAACATCAGAGTCTAGAAAAATCTTTATGTCCCTATAGATATCTAAGTTACTGCAAGAACATTAACAGTTCTAGTAAAATGTGACTCTTTAAAAATCTAGAGATTATTCAAAAGTTAGTAATCTGATTTTGCAAACTATGTCATTTCATTCTTTTCCTTTAAATTCTTTATATGCTCATTTTAGAAGCCAATGAAGTATCAGTTTTCTATGTGTGCAAAATGAACTCGATATCAATATGTTGGTACAGTAACAGGTGTGGTGACAGAGTATGAAATTAGAATATGAAAGTCATAAATACGAACAACAAAAGACTGCGAAATAAGCTAACAAACATAAGGTCTAAAAAATCCAGATCGAAATCAGACACTTTCCGTTCTAAAATATGAAAGGCAAAGAAAATAACATTTCTATTACGTTATTGAACTACTATTTCTATTATGCTATTCTATTCTATTGCGTTCGCAGTGGGGTACGGCTACAACCATGGCTAGATAAAAAGATAAATATGCGATAATCCTTTTGCATTTTAGCCATGTTCTTGACTTAAACCAGCTAAGCCTATACTCTCAATTAAAGATGCAGTTAACTGGATATAAATTGTGAGACGAATCTGAGTTGAACAATAGCAACCAAATGAATTAGTAGAAATCAAAGAGTTCATGAATGCAGATATAATGCAAAACCCAAACGCAATAACTATTGGTCACGCACCTGTCCTGCAAGTGACTAAGAAATGACATAATATGCTTCCTCTCGCATCTTCTTGAGTTGATACAAAATATTATTTACTTGGTAATCTATGCACAAAGAAAATATATTCTGAAGACTTACCGACCTGGTTTTAGAATTTGCTGAACAGCAGACACTATTTCCAGACTCCCTGGCTCACTGGCTGCATGATTAGTTTCTATAAATATTGAAAACATTTTATAAGTATATGTTAAGCCTTTAAAATAGCACATTTTTATCCGATGGCTAAACCATACATCATTGAGAAACCCTAGATCACACCTGCAAACAGCTAATTTCTGAGAACCGTATCAATCGAAAGGCAATTAACTACCCTACCAATGATGTCAACACGTTCTCTTTCATCGAAACAGTTCACATTTTCAGGTGGAAAAAAGGAAAAAAGCAAAAAGAAAAGACATGTTTCCTATTGAAGAAAAACAAAGTTTTGGAAATTTTACATTCGAAAGACAACCACAGCGACATCTAATGTAAAAATTCTGCACGAAAAGCTTTGTACCATTGATAAATTCCTATAATAATGTATCACACTTTGGGAAGTCAGTCACACGGGCGAGCCTTGGTAAAGGATTTCTGAGAAAAGTGGCACGGATTTCATAATGATTTCTGTGTTATAAAGGAACGTAGGATAATGTAAGTGACAGTCATTTAACAGATTATCTTAATTGCAATGTTGACCTGGTGCCATTTTTCTTAAATGTAACGGATTTCATAACGACCCATTTTTCATGTCATGGATTTCTGTCTACAGCTTGACAGATATTCAGAAATATAAACTTAGAAATATAGGTAACAAATAGGACATTTTTTACAGAAGGGCATTCAGTTACCAATAGGTTATTATTGTTTTTCAGTCAATACTTATTTAAGTTCATTCCCGAACAAAATCTCTACAAATACTGTTGAAATCTTTAATGACAGCATCTATTTACAACCTATATGGTTTAGAAATTACCCGTGATTCATTTACCATCGCTTGGATGTTTCACAAAATAATACCCCGAATTATGGTGTTTGTTTTCTCTTGACAAAACGTTTTACATCTGGACAGTGGAGATATCTATCCCCTGCCAATTCCTCCACATTTCCCAATTACAATTAACATTATTACGATATTTTACTGCAATCGTACAACTCATGTCTGATATATGACTTTGGACAGACAGAAAATGGAAAAAAGAACACTAGGTAATATAATATATAAGCACAAAGGGTCATAAGTATCGTATTCTTCAATCGATCGACACTTTCAGGGCCGCATTTCCAGTATTTAACATTCCGAAACTACACTTAACTATATACCTTTCAGAAATATCTTTGCGTTACGTTAAAGGCTGCGTTTGTAAAGCTATTTTAGCGTTTCAAATTTTGATGGACACTACGCTATTAAATCTGGAATTTATGTTTATGAGATTGTTTATCATTCCTGTACATGTTGTTTAATAAACTTTCAAGTGGTGGTTTAAAAAAGTGAAATACGTGTATTAGCGATACATTTTTTTTCTTTTTGGTATTCTTTCTAGAGAAAAACTACATATTGCAAACATATTTCATTCGTCAATTTTTCGACAACAGCGCTAATTTGTTAAGTTATTATTTTTTCTTACCCCTTTCATCACATTGTGCTGATTTGAAAATTCCAGACATTTAAGTACATTTTAGTGAGATTTTAGGAAATGGGTTGGAGTTGGAAACTAAGTAAATTTATACGATAATTAAAAACGTAATTAGATTGTTAGATATTACATGCACAAATAAAAGTGACAGGATAGTTTGAAACATTTTGGAACACCTATTAAAATGATTATAATTCCATTAGAGTAGTAATGTAAAATAAGGGTGCGAGCCCTATTTAACCTCACTTAACCTTTTGACCACTTCTAAAAAACCCAAAGTCAAACAATTAAAAACCAAAAAATAAACAAGTTTTCATAGTACTATATGAAAACCTGTAGTAAAATATGATTAAACACTTCCACCAAATATTTGTCAAAATCCTACCACGAAAACAGGGTCAGTTTAACCTCACTTAACCTTTTGGTTCTATTTTATAAGTGCACCTTAATCTTACCTTAAACTTATAATACTAACTCGATAGATCTGTACCCTCAAAATATTTTAAATCTTTAGTTAAACTGAATGAAAACCTCTGATTTAATCAAATGAAGAAAACATATGTCTTTATTTAAAAATAGTTTCCACTTAAAAACTTTAAACACTACACTAAGAGACAAAATGTAGAATAAGTTTGGCCTAATATAACATACAGGAAGTAAAATATAGTGTGGCTGAATTTAGACCACATTTATTTTCTGTTTAAATCACTCTTCTACTTCCTTGTTTTGTAATCCTTCTACATAGATAAAACAACTGTTAAAGACATTAGAAATGACACAAAATGTACACAGTACCAATAAATACATTAATAATTATCCATGAAACAAGAAAATTTCAAACTAAAAATAACACAGACCGGGAAAACCGAATGCTAAATATAACAAATATAACAAGGTCAGGTTATTTACAAATCTACCTCCCTTTAATAATTGAAATTAAAAAAACAAGTAATATCTCCCTTTGATAACTGAAATTCATACATATTATTTTAATTAATATTGGAAGAATAAAATTACTTTAGGAGTTGTTATTATTTAAAAACAAAAAGTAACTGAATAAATTATAACACATGAAAAATAAAATTATGATAATTTCAAAACCATAACATTATTATAATAAAGAATATACACTATATAAAAACGGTTTCAACTTTTATATCGAGTCGAGTTGTGTTACGCTTTGTTCCGGAAGTTAATCCGACGTTTCCTTGTCTGTTTAAAGGTAGCTTGCAGTATGGTTTGTGTACTGGGTCGTCTTGTCTGTTAACGGTTACAGCCTGCTGTTATGACATTGACTGGTTGTGCACATAAAGAATTCTTCCGTCAATGTCGTGATAGCACTGAATTGCCTTACTTCGTTCTTGTCTCTAGTTTCGAAGGTTTCGGGAGGCAACGAACAATGGGGTTGAAGGTGATTCTGGCTGCAAAACCGGGCAGGTTTGATGATTTAGGAAAAACCAGCTGTATGGTGAGCCTACAGATGAGGTCTCTTAGGAAAGACTAATGGTTCACCCCGGCGTCGGGTGTGCACGTAATAAATTCTACCTGGCGTCGGGGTTAAAATAAATGTACGCAAAACGGCTTTTGCACTTTTTTAATAAATATTGTTCAACCATGCATCGTCGAATGGTTTCAGGTGTTTATACAACATTTACGAACATAGTTCTTTAATGTTATACAACATAAACCGCGTTAAGGTATTAGAGCATTTAAGTATTATCGTTATTCTGTGTTAATCACAATTTTAGGAGGGTGTAGGTTCCAGTCCTACCGGAACCCATTTTTAGTAAAAATGCTTTTTTTAATAATTTAAATACATATAATATAAATGAATCAAAAACAAATATATTGTGTAAAAGGAAGGAAATTTACTGATAGTATAAATCCTCAGTATGTTACAACAAAAAATGGTAGACTTATGTTAAGAGCTCAGTGTGCATCCTGTGGTAATATAAAAACACAATTTGTTAAACGTTCTGGAGGTGCAGTTGATATTCACAAAGCAATGTTACCTTTATTACCTAAGAAAGGTTTGCTTTTACCAGGCGGCTTCCGCTATTGTGGGCCTGGAAACGCTTTAGATAATGGACAACCCATAAATGAACTAGATGCAGTATGTAGGGATCATGATATCTGTTATAGTTCAGAAGTAAGTAAACAAAAATGTGATAAGCAAATGCTTTCCGACTTAAATAAAACTAAATCAAAAACATTTGGAGAAAAGATTGCAAAACATTTAGTTGTGAAACCTATAATTAAAACGAAATATAAACTTGGACTGGGACAAAAGTCAAAAAACGGGAAAAGGGGGTAGAGTATATCCCCGAAATAACATGGAGTGACGAATTAGCAGAAGAATTACACAAACCAATTAAAAGAAAATTTAGGAAACGAAGAGTGATTGTTAATGATATTGATGATACTTGGTCAGCTGATTTAGTTTTTTCAAAATATAATAAAGGAGTAAAGTACTTGTTAACCGTTATTGATATATTTAGTAAATATGCTTGGGTTATTCCATTAAAGAATAAAACTGGAGAATCTGTTAGAGAAGCATTTGAAAAAATAATTTCAGAAGGTAGAACACCAACAAATTTATGGGTAGATGAAGGAAAAAAATTTTATAATAAAAAGTTTGAATCATTTTTGAATAAAAATAAAATTAACATGTACCATACATTTAATGAAGGAAAGGCTGTAGTAATAGAAAGATTTAATAGAAGTTTAAAAAGAATAATGTGGAAATATTTTACAGCAAATAATACTTATACTCATTTAGATAATTTGCAGGATATGGTTGATAAATATAACAAACAAAACATTCTAGTATAAAAATGACACCAACCGAAGCTAGTAAAAACTTAAATAAAGGTACTGTTTACTTTAATTTATATGGTGATTTAAAGATACCAAAGAGTAAAACAAAATTTAAAATTGGTGATCGAGTTCGCTTAAGCAAACTTAAAAGAAAAGGATATACACCAAACTGGACAGAGGAGATATTTATAATTTATAAAATTAATAATACAAATCCCAGAACATACACTATTAAAGATTTAAATGATGAAATAATTCAAGGTTCATTTTATGAACAAGAACTTTTACCTACTACACAAGAAGTTTTTAGAATAGAAAAAGTTATTAGACGAGACTATAAGAAAAAACAAGCTTTAGTACAATTGGAAAGGTTACAATGAAAAATTTAATAATTGGGTACCATTTAGTGAAAATATATTATATAAATGAGTCATAAAAATCTAATTTCTAATAATGGAATAGAAACAATAGATCAGTTAATCATTCACTTAACTAAACTAGCTGCTGCTTACAGAAAAAGTTATAAATTTTGTGGGAGAGTAAGTACCGGATTATATATTACAACAGGTATCTTTGGTTGTTCAGCTGCATTAGCACTTGTTCCAGCTATTCCTATATTTGTAGCAGTTGCTGGCGCTGTTCCATCAGTAATTACCATATTTACTAACAGACTAAAACTTGACGACAAGAAATTTATTTTAAAAGCACATCATCACAAAATAAAACAACTAATAACAAAAGCACAGATTGGAAAAGTAAATAAAGAAGAAGAGAAACAAGTTATTCAGGATCTTTTTACAATACTATTAGAAATGCAGAAAGAAAAAATATTCAATGCCTTTTGAAACGTATATGAAGGAATTTAAACTTAACGGATATAAAAGTAAAAAAGAAGAAGAACTGTATTAAATTTTACGTGCGTTTTTAGAGATTTTTTTCTATAAGTATATTATATATAGATGGTTAACAGAAAGGTAGATAGAATGATTATGCCAAAATTATCTAGCACTTTAGGAGAAATAATGAATCCAGATAAAAATTCATATAAAAAAGTTCTTAAAAGAAGAAATGTTATTAAATCAAAACTTGATCAAATAGTTAGCGATGAATATAAAAATCACGTTATTGATAAATTACAAAATGTTATAGATCCTTATCTTTTAAAAAATAATTTATTTGAATGGAACTGTGGTTGTCTATTAACTGAAGAAGAAAATGCTGAAAGATTATGTGATTGTCCCAGACCAAATAATCATCGAAACAACCCTTAAAAAGTTATTGCAACCAATTGTGACACTAATGAAGAAAAAATATATAGAAGCACTTACGCAGCATCGAAAGACCTTGATATTAATTCGGGATTAATAAAAATGTGCTGCGAAGGGAAAAGCAGAGTAAAAAGTGGAATATCAAAAACTAATGGAAAAAGATATAAATTTAAATATTTTATTTCTTCTTAAACTTTATTTATTTTATTATTTTTTTAATCCTTTTTTGCTTAACGAATTTTATTTTCTAAATATAATATATAGATGGAAATCGAGAGATCAAAAAATCAATATTATAAGAAATTTGAAATCAAGATTGAATATAGACAAGATCCAAAGAATCAATTATATTTAACTATAAACGGCTCATATGAAATACTTAAATCTGAACTTAAAACTTTAAAAGGTATAAAAATAAACGTTGTTTTAAAAAGAACTTTTGCAAAAATGGATAAAACTGATACAATATATAAATCAGCTTATTTTCAATCAAAGGCTTTAGAAATTATTAACACAAACGAAATAAAAAACACTTTACGTCAAGCTTTTGATGAAATAATAAATAGAATTGGTAATTGGATTTCTGAAGGAAGTTGCTGAAGAATAGAGTCAGTTGATGCTCATTATATAAATAGATATAAGTATAGTCCATTGGCTGCTTCAAGTTATTTAGAATTATCAAAACCATTACAAAATTCAATGAAAGGATTAATAAATATAAAGAATGATGATAACGAATGTTTTAGATGGTGTCATTTAGCTTATAAATTTCCTGTTGAAAAAAATCCTCAAAATATTTCAAAATATAAAAAAACATATAGAAAAACTTAATTATAAAGGAATAAAGTTTCCTGTTACATTAAATCAAATACCTAAAATAGAAGTTTTAAATGAATTATCATTTAATATATTTGGTTATGAAGAACCTGCGGGAATTTATCCATTGTACATATCAAAATATCCATACGAAGAACACTGTGACATGTTGCTAATTACTAATAATAAAATAACTGATGATGACTGTAAGCCCTCAAGG
This sequence comes from Mercenaria mercenaria, assembly GCF_021730395.1. NCBI lineage: Eukaryota > Metazoa > Mollusca > Bivalvia > Venerida > Veneridae > Mercenaria > Mercenaria mercenaria. The sequence continues at coordinate 47,149 of NW_026463587.1, forward strand.
TCTGTAGTCCAACATTATGTTTGGATAAAAGACTTTAATAGATTAATGTTTAACAAAACAAAATGTAAAAATAAAAAACATTTTTGCAAATCATGTTTACAAAATTTTTCACAAGAAAGAATATTAAATGAACATATTCCAAATTGTTTAGCTATTAATGGTACCCAAGGTGTAAAAATGCCAAAAGAGGGAAGTAAAGTACAATTTAAAAATTATCATAAAGGTTTAGCAGTACCTTTTGTAATTTATGCTGATTTTGAATCAATAACTAAAAAAGTTTTAACTGCTTTACCATCAACTGAATCTTCATTTACTGAACCATATCAAAATCATATAGATTGTGGTTACGGCTATAAAGTTGTTTGTTGTTATGACGATAAATATACTAAACCAACCCAGATTTATAGAAGTCCTAATGCAGTTTATAAGTTTATTGAAAAAATGCTTGAGGAAGAGGAATATTGTAAAGAAATACTTAAAGAGCACTTTTACAAAGAACTAAGAATGTCTAAAAAAGATGAAAGTGAATTTAAAAAACAAAAGTTTTGCCATATCTGTGAAAAAGAATATATAGAAGATTCAATCAAAGTAAGAGATCACTGTTATATAACAGGAAAATTCAGAGGAAGTGCTCACTCAGAATGTAATATTAATTTAAAACTAACACATAAAATTCCTGTTATTTTTCATAATTTAAGAGGTTATGACGGTCATTTTATTATGCAACAAATAGGAAAATTCAAAAAAGAAATTAATGTTATTCCTAACAATATGGAAAGATATATGGCATTTATGATTTCCGACTTGGTCTTTATTGATTCATTTCAATTTATGTCTCAATCATTGGATAACCTAGTAAAAAATATTCCAGAATTTAAATACACATTAACTGAATTTAGTTGTGAAAGTGTTGAATTATTAAAAACAAAAGGTGTTTATCCATATGATTACATGGATTCATTTAAAAAATTCAAAGAAACAGAATTACCTTCTAAAGAAGAGTTTTATTCAATTTTAAATGAAACACACATATCTGACAACGAATATGAACATGCTAAAAATGTTTGGAATAAATTTAAAATTAAAACAATGGGAGAATATCATGATCTATATTTAAAAACTGACATATTACTTTTAGCTGATGTATTCGAAAATTTTAGAAAACTATGTTTGGAGTACTACAAATTAGATCCTTTTCATTATTTTAGTAGTTCTGGTTTAGCTTGGGATGCAATGTTAAAAATGACTGGAATTAAGTTAGATTTAATAACTGATATTGATATGTATCTTTTTATTGAAAAGGGACTGAGAGGAGGAATAAGTTATATTTCAAACAGATACAGTAAAGCAAACAATAAATATATGAAAGATTATGATCCTGAATTAGAATCTAAATACATTATGCACCTTGACGCCAATAACCTTTACGGTTGGGCCATGTGTCAACCTTTGCCCTCTGGAAACTTTAAATTTATATCCGAAAAACAATTCAAGAAATTAATTGCAAAAGGTAATACTAACTTTATAGTTGAATGTGATCTTGAATATCCAAAAGAATTACATACTGTACATAATGATTATCCTTTAGCTCCTAAAAAACTTAAAATACCAGATCAATGGCTTTCCAATTATAGTAAAAATATTAAAACAGAATTTGAAATAGGAAAAAATAACGTAAAAAAATTAGTTCCAACTTTAATGAAAAAACAAAATTATGTAGTTCATTTTAAAAATCTTGAACTATATACACAATTAGGGTTAAAAGTAACAAAAATACATAAAATATTAACTTTTGATGAAAGTTCTTGGTTAAAAAAGTATATTGATTTTAATACTCAAAAAAGATCTAAAGCAAAAAATTCATTTGAAAAGGACTTTTTTAAGCTAATGAACAATTCTGTATTCGGTAAGACGATGGAGAATTTACGCAAGAGGGTTAATATTAAATTAACGCATGACGAAAATATTTTATTAAAATACATAGCCAAACCTTCATTTGTTAGTTCAACGATGTTTAACAAGAATTTGTTTGGTATTCATAGAATAAAAGAAATTTTGTTATTAAACAGACCTTGTTATGTTGGAATGTGCATTCTAGATTTATCAAAATATTTAATGTATGATTTTCATTATAATTATATTAAGGAAAAGTACGTGGATTCAGCAAAGCTTTTATTCACTGACACTGATTCATTATGTTATGAAATAAAAACCAAAGATGCATATGACGATTTTTATAAGGACAAAGATTTATTTGATAATAGTGATTACGATAGTAATTCAAAATTTTATTTCGACAATAATGAAAAAGTAATTGGAAAATTTAAAGATGAAGCTGCCGGCATTCCCATTGTTGAATTTGTTGGATTAAGAAGTAAAATGTATTCTTATTTATTAGAAAATGAAGTTAATGTAAAAAAAATGTAAAGGAATTAAAAAACATGTTGTTAAGAAAACAATAGTTCATAAAAATTATAAAGATACTTTGTTTAATTCAACCCAAAGTAATCACACCTTTAAAGTTATTCGTTCTGATAAACACAATCTTTCCAGTTATGTTATAAATAAAACATCTTTATCATGTTATGACGATAAAAGATATATTCTTGATAATGGTATTGATACATTAGCTTATTCTTAAATTATAGAACCATAAATTGTTAACTGAATATTCATAACGTTTAAAGAATTAATAATAACATCATTTATTTTAAATTCATTAGCATAATTAATAAAAATAGATTCAGATTTTTCTGTTATTTTTTACATTATAACTTTGAAGAATTACATTTTCTTGATTTTTTAGTTGTAATTTAGCTTCTCCTTTACCTAATTTAATTGCATCAACAAGAATAATTAAGATGCAATTTTGTTTAATTGTTACATTATTACCATTTTGAACTAAACCAGGACTAGCATTTACAGTTTTCCATTGAAATAATCCACTATCGGTATCTTGGGTATAACATGTTAAAAACACTGGAGGTTTTCTTATTAATTGTCTTTCTATTTTATTTACTTTTTCATTTATATTATTGAATATTCCGATTATATTAATTATTCCAGTTAAATAAAAACACAGTAATTAATAAAAATTAGGGATTAACTCAAAAGTTTGTTTCTATCATGGAATGCATGTTCATACGATACAGATTCATCCGATATGTAGAATCCGATGTAACTATTCTTCAAAAGCGAAAATGTTACTTCTGTAGATGTTGAATCGTCATAAGGATGAATGCCAAACATTGTCCCTTGTGTTAGATAAACTTTAATTTTTTTCTTATAAATAGATACTAACTGATCAGTGTCAAAGTCCTCAGCTGCTATATTTACATTATCAAATATACCAAAAATTAGATCATCATTATCATTCCGCCACCTATCATTCCGCCACCTAAATATAAAATGTGATATTGGGCTTTTAATCGGTTTATTCGGTTCACCTATGGGCCTGGCCCCCGTTAATAAAATCTTAATATCTATTATATAAATTCCGGTTTTTTCAACTATAAACACACCCCTCAAAAGCACATCTAGTACAGCTATTTTATATTCTTGGTTTGTGTTTATAAAATCTCTATAATCTACAATAATTCCAGGTATTAATTGAAATGTATTTAAATAGTTCAGACCAGCCATATCTTCATATGTTGAATATATCCAGGCACCCTGACGGTCAAAATACTTTTTCATTTTTATGTAATCATAAAAAGTGTTATTATAGTATTCAAAGAGAAACACTTCACGTCTTACTTTTTCTAGTTTTTCTTCTATTTTTTTGTCTTTCTTTATAAGTTTAAGAATTATTTCAGCTAAATCATCAAGTCGTTTTTTTGTAGCAACTTCAGAAGCAGATAGATTGCCAACAGTATTCTTTGTTCTAGCTAATTGTGTTTCTTGTTTTAAGAAAGCATTTTTTACTTCTTTAATTTTTTCCCAATTATTAGAAATTTTTTCATCATTAGTAGAAATTTCTTCGACATTAGTGGTTATTGCTTTAGTATTAGCAGTAATTACTTGGGTATTAGCAGTGATTGATTCTCCTTGTTTAGCTGATATTTCAACTACAGAGTCCAAATCATTTATTATTTTTTTAATTTTATCATTAAATTCATTAATATCTTTTTGTAATAAACCTGTAAGTTTACTTAACTCTTCGTACTTTATATTGTGACGTGCGTCAACATTATTAATCATGTCTACAAGTTGTTTCTTCAAATTTTCTAGCTGATCATTAATTATGATAATTGATTCAGTATTAATAGTAATTAACTCTCCTTGTTTAACTGATTTTTCAACTACAAAGTCAAGTTCATTTTTATGTTCTTCAACTTTAGCATTAAGCTGCGTCATATCTTCTTGTAATTTTTTTGTAATATTATTTAATTCTGCATACTTTAAATTGTGACGTGTATCAACAGTACTAATCCAAATTCGAATTTGTTTTTTAAAGTCATCTATTTTAGAATTAAGCTCTTTTTTAAAGTCCTCTAATGCTGTGTCATGGTCATCACCTCTTTGTGAAGCTGCCTTTTCCAATTCACCTTTATATTCTGCAAGTTTATTTGAAATTAATTCTAACAATTCTTGGTGTTTTTTTTTCAGTTTCAGTATTTAGTTTATTTATTTCTGTTCTAATTTCTAACTGATACATATTTTGTAACTTTTTTTTCAGCTTCAATAATCTTGTCTTTTAGTTCTTCATGTTTAATCATACTATCTTTTAATTCTTGAACTTGATTGTATAACTTTTCAAAATTGGCTCTAAATACTTTTTTTATATTGTCATCTGTCAAATCAGATTTCTCTTCAAGTTCTTTAATAGAATCAACAATAGCTTTCATTTCTTCTTCAATTTTACCTTGTAATTCAACTATTAATAATGAATTCTTTTTAAAATCTTTTGTTAATTCTTCAGTATTCTTTACTTCTACTTCTAGTGTTTGTTTTATACTTTTGACATCTTCAAGATTATAGTCATCTATTACACTTTGAAATTTTTTTTATACATAAACCGTCTTGGAACTGCATCAGCGGGTTTATCTGGATTTCCTAGGTTGATTATTTCATTACTTCCCATATCTAATGGTCTGTTCACTGTGTTATCAAGTTCCTTATTTCTGTGAAGATATGATTCCATGTCCTTTTTAAGCTTTTTGTATAGTTTTTTAGTAGCATAATCACTTAAATCAATATCAAATTTAACTTTACTTATACTGTCAGGTTCACTTATTTGTTCTATATTATTAAAAACTCCCATTATATATTACCAGTAAAGTTTTTTCTAAAAAACTTCCTTGGTTTGTCAATATATAAGAAATCATATTTTTGATTTGTTGCATTAGCAAAAGAGTTAGGGTTAATATTTTGTTCATTACAAACCATATCATTTTCTCTTTTACCTGGACTTTCAAATAAAATATAATGTGAACAGTTAATTCGGATATCTTTTGGTGTTTTATAGTAAGACTGACTTAAATAAATAACACAACAGTTTTTGTGACGTCCTTGAATAAAGTATTTTGTTATTTCATTCTGAACTGTTTTATCTTCACATACAAAATCATCAAATATTACTACTTTTTGTTTTTCTGATTCAAGATTCTCACAAGGTTCAATTTGGTTGGGATCAGCTGAATATTCAAGTATTTCATTTGGATCTACTTTAATTTTTTTTTGCAATTTCATTTAAGCGATTTATTAAATCCTGATATTTATATTGTTCTAGGTTTTTAGTATACAAGTATAATTTATCATAATATATAAGAGGTTTTCGAAGTATATGCATTAATGTATTTGTTTTTCCAGATCCAGAAGATCCACATATTAACATTCTAAAACATGAATCCGGCATAAAAGGATAATGTTGTGTAAAGTTATTGGATTTATCACTTTTTGTATCATAATTTGGAATTTCCATTTATATAATATTATATTATTTTACAATATCTTACATTATCTTACATTATTATATAAATGCAATCAAAACTTAATGAAATGAGAATAAGAAAAAAATTAGTCGGGCAAAAGATGAGAGCTCTTAAAGAAGAAATAATGAGAGAAAAAATTAATAAAGCTACAAATCGGGATATGTACACTGAAATTTATAAGCCAATTACTGAAGGAATAGAAAGTCAAAAAGAACAATTATCAAGTCAGTTAAAAGCATTACCTGGAATTAAGGAGCAATTAGCGTTACTTCCAAAAAGTTTTGTTGATAAAATGCAAGAACAAAGATTGGCAGAGTTATTGGAAGAACCACCACCCCCGGAACTACAACAACCATTATTACAACCATTACCACAATATCTAAAAGAAAATGAGTATGATACAACTGAAGAATTTCCTGAAATTTTTGGGGCAAGACCAAAAGAATTTACAGTTGATTTTAATAAAGAAATTGATTTAGATCTTTTAGATGAAAAACAATATTATACACCGCAAGAAGTGTTTGAATTTTTTCACACTGAATCTGAAAATCCTGATGAAATAATGACTAGGGAAGAAGTAGAGGATATCATAGAAAAGACATCAAAGGATATAAAAAAATTGGATAATAAATCTGGTGCAATAACTAGAAAGAAAAACAAAACAGATCATGATCTGAAGAAAAAAGAAAGCAATTATAGCCGAGAAGAAAAATTTAATAAAATATAGAAAAGTAATCAATGATATTTTAGAACAAGGAAAAAAGTATATGGGAAAAGGAATAAAACATTATAATCAAAAACAAAATTACACTTTACCAAAAACAAAGTATAAAGTTTCACCGAATGGACATTATGGTAATTTAATTATTAACTTGAATAAACTTCATGGTCAAAACAAATTGGTTGCTAAGGATAAAATAACTGGAAAAGAAGTAATTAACACTAAAGTAGATAATGATTTGATTGATTTGATTAATAAAAGATAAAACAATAATAAAAAACATTCAATTCATTCAAGAAAAATATTTAAAGAATTAACAGAAAAATCAGGATTGCCTATCAATAAAAGATCTATGAAATTTAAAAAAGTAATTAGGGGACAAGGTTATGACGTTTGTCCATGTAATCCAAAAGAATTGGTTAATGACTTGGAGTTAATTTGTGGTTCAATTAATGCTGGAAATAATAATGAAGAACTAAAAAATGAAGGTATTAAAATAATTGATGAACTATTAAAAATGAATTCACTCTTACCAGAACAACATGAAATGTTATATAAAAATTATTTTTCTTGAATATATAAATGGAACAAAAAAATAGTATTAAGTTCTGAAACAGTTAAAAATGATAACAAAAATACTCCGAGTGATCTTACAATTAGATTTAGTCGTTCTTTAATTTTAGATAAAAATAAAACTTATGTTGTTGGTTTGGATAGTATTAACACTATGACTTATTCTTGGCATAATATTAGTGATGAATATGACAATAAAAGAATTCGTTATAATAATGGTAAAGAATGGAAAGATATTATATTTACAAATGGTTCTTACAGTTACACTGATATTAATAATTATATAAGGGAAACATTAATAAGTAATGATGATTTTGAATTTGATATATCAGAAATTGCTCCAATAAGTTTGGAATTTGATTTAAGTAGTTTTAAGATTTTGATTTCAATTAAAGGTAATTTTAAGTTGGATTTGGAAATATCAAATTTTCATACATTGCTTGGATTTGAGAAAAAAATTGGAAAATACTGAATGGGGAACTACAACACCAAATATAACTAACTCTGTGGATACAATTTACATTCATTGTGATCTTATTGATAATTCACTTGTTGATGGTAATTTCAGTGATATTATCTATGCTTTAAGTACTGCAGATTTAACAAGAGCTTATCCATTTACAAAAGAACCACAAAGAGTTGGATATTCTGAAATTAATAAATAAATTCAATTAGAATATATATTACAGATGTATTTGGTAGAATAATTAATTTTAATGAAGTTGAAACAAGTTTTACACTAATTTTAAAAGAAATATAAATTTTAGTTTTATATAATGTACAAAAAAGTTTATGACAAAAATAAAGGAATATTTATTGATGTTGATGCTCAGACCGAAGAAGAAATCATACACGGTACAGGTATCTTTGACACTTAAACGAAATTGTTTTCAAGTGGAGTTGCATCTTCAATTAGCACAGCTGGATAAAAAGCTTTGGAAAACAGCAGGAAAAGCAGCACTTGAAAGTGGAACAAAAAAGGTTGGAACGGAAGTTGGAAATTTAGCTGCTGATAAAATTGTTGAAAAATTGATAAAGAAACCTGCTCCGGCAGTTGGTAATTTAATTGCTAAGGAATTACAAGAAAAGAATAACAGTTATAATAATAATAAGAAGAAGGATATTCATATGAGAATAAATAGAATATTGTCAGGATCTGGAACTTCAGCTCAGCGTAAACGTATTAACAGATTAATTTATAAAAAATAAAATAATATATAATATATACATGTTTAGAACAAAACAATATTGTGAAAGATACGAACTAACTCCTATTCAATTAGATACAGCTTTAATATCTGTCTTGGGAAATAATGTTAAGCAACAAAAAAACGGATATCACTTTACAATTAATGATAGAAGCTCATATTGTGATTGGTTTAATGCTTATTTTGAAGTAAGTTTTAAAGTTAATAAGCTTGCTAATGGTAATAATTATGCTGATGGAGATCTAATTGCTCTAATTAATAATACAGCTTCATTAATTGATCAATTAGTGGTTAAACAAAATGGAAAAATTGTATATGATTGTAATAATTTATATAAGGTAGTAAATGTAAAGAGTTTGGTTGAATTGTCTGAAGATTATGCAAAAACAACTGGAACAAATGAATTTATCTATTTAGATACTAGCGCTAGCACTGAAATCAGGCCTGCCCAAGATGATTATAATAGTGGTTTTGCTTCTAGAAAGGAATTAATCGAAGGTGGTAATGAGGTAAATGCTAAGATTCCGTTAAATAATTATTCATTTTTTCAGGGTTTAGAAACTAATATTTTACCTCCAAGTCAAATTCAAATAACACTGCAGCTGACAGATGATGAATTAATTTTTAGAGCTAATGCTGCTGATGCTGGTAGAGTAATTGTAACAAAATTAATTCTATGGGTTCCACGTTTAATTTTTAATGAATTTGGGTTTGATCTAATTTATAAAAGATATACAAAAGCAAGATGGTCATACCTTCGGGAAATGATAACACAATCAACTGATACACGACAGACGAACATAACTTTTAGAATAACAGCTGGTGTAACAAAACCACAACATGTATTTGTTTATTTACAACGACCTGATAAAAGTAATGCACAAAGACAGAATCCGCATTTATTAGATACATTTAAAGCTAATGCAGCAGATAATGATTGTACATTGGAATCTTATCGTCTTGAAGTTGGTAATGGTGTTTTTTTATCCAGAAACAGAATATACAAGTATATCAAGAATATATGATGATGTAATTAATTATTATTATAAACAAAATAATAAGACTACTGGAAGTCTGCTAAATAGATCAAACTTTAATAATTTATTTGGATTTGTTCATTTTAACTTGGAATATACAAAGGAAGTAACTATAGAAGACCCTAAACACATTACATTAACAGCCAAATTAAATGTTCGGCCGGCAGCATATGTCCGTGTTTACGCAGTTGTATTGTATGAGGAAACAGTTGAAATAAATACTATTGGAAATGAACTTGATATTGTTTAAATAAAATAAATTTTAAATATATAATGTCATCAAATTATATTGAATATAAAGTTAACCTTACAGATGGACAAAAGAAAAATTTAGCACAAGCTTATAATAATAAAATTCCACATACTTTTAGATTAAAACATGAACAATTACGTGGAAACTTCCCTTTACTTTTAACAAAAACACAAATTAATCAAATTAAAAAAGCTGTTGCAAATAACAAGGGATTAGAAATTACAATTTCAAAAAAACAAATGTCCAGTCAAGGTCAAAATGGTGGAGTTTTAGGAGCTTTGGCTGGTTTGTTAGGAAAAACAATTCTTCCAATGGCAGCAAAAATATCTCCAAAAGTATTAGCCCCTCTAGGCATCGGCGCTTTGTCTGGGCTGGCCAGTACTGGTGTTAGTAAAATACTTGGAAATGGTATGATTTCGGTAGCTAATGATAAGAGAAATATGATATCACCATATCTTACACCTAATGAAAGAAAGCAATTAGTAGGATCTGGAGTGATTAAATTAACACAAAAACAAAAACAAGACGGCGGGTTTTTAGGTATGTTGGCTGCTAGTCTAGGAATACCTTTGATTACATCTTTGTTAAGTGGTAAGGGACACGGCCAGGGTATACAGATTGATTCTCAACGAAGACCGTACAGACGAATTCCTATAGTAAAAAAGAAATAAAATTTATAAACAAACCAATTTCTAACTTTGAAATTGAACAATGGGTAAACCAATTAAAAATTAAAAACTTTAGGGGTGTATTTAGTAGAAATAATTTACCAAAAACGAAAGAAAAGGTTGAATGTGGAATTATAAATTTGGACGACTCTGTTGGTCCTGGAACACATTGGGTTTGTTACTTAAATAATATGTATTTTGATCCATTTGGGCTTCCTCCGCCGAAAGAAGTAATTAAGTATATACCAAATGTAAAATACAACAATGTTCAATATCAAGACAAAACAAGTACACTCTGTGGATATTATTGTTTACTTTTTATTAAAATGTTACAAGACAAAGTACCGTTGCATGATTTATTGTATAAAATACTAAAAATTGATAATGTAAAACAAAATGAACAAACTATTATAAATTATTTTAACCAATAAGGACATGTAAATTTTTCTTCCGGGTTTTAAACTTTGTGCACTTACAAAATAGAAACAAAAGGTTAAGTGAGGTTAAACTGACCATGTTTTCGTGGTAGGATTTTGACAAATATTTGGTGGAAGTGTTTAATCATATTTTACTACAGGTTTTCATATAGTACTATGAAAACTTGTTTATTTTTTGGTTTTTAATTGCTTGACTTTGGTTTTTTTAGAAGTGGTCAAAAGGTTAAGTGAGGTTAAATAGGGCTCGCACCCTTATTTTACATTACTACTCATTAGTATGCCTTTCATGACTGAAATCACAATTCACCTTTTTTGATACATGCATGTTTTAAATCATATAATTTGTGTTTTGTAGTAATGCCATTCATTTCAAAAGAATTCTTACACCCAGCATGTAAAATTATTGACTGAAAAATCTTAGTTTATAGATTTTTCTTATATGTACAGATAAAATGTCTCTTAAAGCAGTGATATCCGATACTGGCGTTTTCCTTATCAATTATTACGAACCGGACCGTTCAAAAAATGACGCCCCCTTTTACAATAACTATTCCTTAATTATTATTTGGACTTCACTGGATTTAAGAGACCTCTCTATCAAAACATTACAGTAATTAAATGGTTGTCTTAACAATGAAGCTGACTCTGAAAGATATTTTGTCTTTTGAATATTTATTCATTCATAACCTCTTATCTCAAATACACTTCTGGTTCATACAAATGTATCAACTTAACTCTATACGTTTCAAACAATACATCGGATGTGACGTCTAACGTCACGCATTAGTTGGCGTCAAAATAACGTCAATGTTATTTCACGCTATTTCCAACATTCTGGGGGCCGCGAAAGGTGAAAGCACTGCAAGTTTCGCTACTTAAATATATTAAAACAACTATAAAACACGTATCAATATATAACGTTCGTTTCTGATTAAGAATTCCTGGTCATTGTCTCTAAATCAAATATTTCACGAAATTGAAAAACACTCTGAAATTAAAGCACAGTTCATTTTTTCATCGATCTCGTATTTTCAACTTATTTAGAGTCCCTCGTTTCCATTGATCTCAAAAGGGTAGAGTCTCACGATTGGTCGGGTAGTATGTCCATTTCCGGTACAGATATTTGCTGACCTGATCAGTCCGTCTTGCTCCGGTAGTTTCCATAGCAACCGAGAATTGTCATCGTGCACCTGCACGACATCTCCAACACGTATCGTCTGCTCGCTGCGACCGCTTTGTGTATGACGTTCACGTAGTGATGTAAGGTAATCTGTCTTCAATCTCGACCATCAACGGTTAATCAGCTCATGCTGGACTCGAACTCGTTTCGTTATTGTTTGTTGATTGCTGATTATGGTGCTATGATCTGTTGCATCTGGTATCGTTGTAATTCTCCGTCCAGTTAGTAAGTGTGATGGGGTATCCGGCTCTGGATCTGTGTTGTCTGATGTGACGTATGCGAGAGGTCTATCGTTGAGGATATCTGGTACTTCGGTCGTTTGTAACGCCTCAATGGTAACGAATTATCGGCCTAACACTTTCTTTAGGGATGTCTTTACGAGCCCAACTATTCTCTCCCACCATCCTCCAAACCATGGTGCTCGAGTTGCAATAAAGTTCCACTCGGTTCCGGTTCTATTTAGTTGGTCTCTCAAAGTTTGGGACTGGAACATGATCTTTGTCAGAATAATTTGTATATTTAATATATTACTAACGTAACAAATAACCACATATAGTACTTTAGTCCTTTTTTCATTATATCATTGCTATAATTATAGTTGAACTGCTGTAAATAGTAGGATTAGGGTCATTTATAGCTGATTTGGGTTAACTATGGTTATAGCTGGATCCCAGCATCACAAAGGGAATCAACTATTTGCGCCAAGTCAAGTACCCTTTGAAAAATACTTTGTACTATTTTAGACCAATCAGAAATACGTTCTATAAATAGCACCAGTCAAAGCTCTATTCTGTTAAGGTATAAATAGGTTGAAGTCATTCCGTACCCAGTGATTGATGTAGATATATCGAGGAGTCAGCTAATGATTTATCCCAGTACCTTGATGAGAAAGTTATTGCAACTACGCTGTCAGGGCGGATAAATTATTAAAAAACAGATATTTCACCTTTAAGACTAAAGAAGAGTTGCAGAATTGTTACTAAGTTTTGAGTTATAGGGCCAGCGAATAGGAGTTTATCTTTAACGGTAGTTGAATGCTATAGATGATAGCAAATATAGGTTGAGCATAGTAAATCTGAGGCAGTGTGTGTATAGGGGGGGGGGGGGCGTGGAGGCGGGGGTAAACGCTGCCAACAGGGTAATTTCGTATGAATACACACCAACGTACCGGGGATACGCCACGAACCGGGGAACTCCCCCAGTTCAATCTAACAAGACCACGTTAATCCTGACCTTGAAATTAGTCATCTCTCGAAATTTGAGCCCATTCTGAGCGATAGAAATTTATTCCCCGGTAGGTAGGTTTTAGTCATACACTTATCTCCACACAGTTAGAATTTTGCCAGAGTGTGTATCCTTCGCTATTTACTGCAGTTCCCCGGTTAACCTGTATACAACTCGTAGTACATACACACCAAGGTTTAAATCATTATCACTGTTCTAACTATGTTTTCGACTTTTTATGCTCATTGGTGAAATAAAAATGTTGATCATTAATTAATTACCAATTCAAGGTGTTCTCACATTCACAAGACGATGTTATATATCGATGTTTCCAGATATCTTGTCCGGCTTATTGTTTCACCATTTCGCTTTTATTGCTGTGTTAATAAAATGATTTGATAATAAAATACTAAATTGAGAATACTATAATATTCAGGAGCATCACTCAAAATATACAGTTTATTTTTGGTCCATCAATGTATACAGTTTACAACTTTCAACTTCACGCTACTTCTATATATGCATTGATGTTTCCGGAAATATCTGTCAGTATAAGATCTATAAAAAAGTTCTTCAAGCTGTTTCACAACAGTCAGTGCGATATGTTAATAGATGACACCACTACATTACAGTTATGTTATAAAGTGCATTGTACGTTAAAGTCTGCGTTTTATACCGTTAAGCGTGCAGATACAAATGCATTTCGTTTAAGAAACACAGAAATAATTGAAAGTAACAGCACCCCCAAACACTGCCAGTTTCAGGGTTACATTCGTCCACGACGTGTTTGGTTATTATTTTGGTCTCCCAAAAGTAAACAACAAGAAGATACTAATACCTGAGTCATTCTATATTTTCGTTACATTTTTGGGCTGATAACTTTTGAAAATTAACCATCATCATTTGTTGTTTTTATCTGGTGGATTTAATAAATAGAACATATCTCAATGTAAATTTAACTAAATGCAAGCTTAATACCTCTTCGTTTTACCAAAACAGAACATAATCTGAAGACAGGACCAACATGTTTTCCCTCCTGTAACAATAATATCAGTGACTGATACTTTATCATAAGATACAGTAAACACATCCAGATCATAACAATATGACAGTCTGAAATTTAATTTTATAGAAAAAATAACATCTATGTCCTATATGTATCACAAAACAAAATTACGATGTATTTCAGGTGATATTTAAAAAAAAAAACTAATTTATTTCATAGTTAAAATATTATTTGTACTTTCAATTCGGTCAATGGATCAAATTTCAACCAGTGCTTTTGTGAAAGGAAAATCTGTAGTTCCTTAGTACTAAGGTTATAGGGATAAGAAGATAATAGTGAAAATTATAATCGAAGATATATACAATGTTACAGCAGGGACATACGTGTAACAAGAAGGACACCTTTTTGTTATGGCAGTGACATTTAAACAGAAAACTAAGAATAGTTACTATGTTTATTGAACATAAAAATAGAATAATTGCTCAACAAATGCGAAACATGTCCCGGACTGAAAATAGAGAAAATGTTTATTAAAAAAGGTTTACAATCTGGAGTTTTTTCATAACTGCAATAATTATGTGTTACGTCAAGGACACTGTCCGTTACAGGAGAGAAATTTGACTAGAAAAGCTAGACAAAATGTTCTTTTTTAGAAAGTCAAACAATATTTTGATTAGTTTTGAAAGATATAACCATTCTGTAAAACACAACAAACAAAATTTATGACCATGTTTTGAAAAAAAAAAATAATATAACGCTTCCATATATATTGTTATGTAACAGGAGTGAAAAATATGCAGAAGTATGTTTAACACCATTCTGTTGTAACAGAAATCCGCAAAATGATATCAGATTGAAACGACATCAACTATAAAAAAGATACTTATCTTGTTTAACTGTAATTTAATTAATTATAATGATTATACAGGTAAATAAAAATGATTACAAGATGACATGTTGTTTATTGTAACACTAGTGACATATTACTATCATTATATTTTACCAGATTTACTTAGCGCTCTTTTCAAAATAAATACGATTAAGTAAACTTTACATACAAAGATAGCCACCCACAACGACAAATTCGTATATTCTACTAGTACAGAAACATAGCGAGATAAAGAAAGAGACAGAGAGAAATCTGACTAACATAGCCTAAACCGTCTAGTTTTTTAACATGTCCGGTTACACGCAAATTGGATTCTCCTAGGAAGAACCAGTTACTATTTGGTAGGTGGGAGACTCTTAAGACAGCTCAGAGAGTTCGAGTACTCTGACCATGATACGAACGATTGAGCTTTGAAATGACATTCAAAGCATTACCTTTGGACTGCCGAGCAAGTACTCATGGCGGTCGAAACTAATGAACGATTCAACGTTGATGACAGGTAATCAAGTTTCAACTTTGCATCAACGCTGAATCATGTGTCCAGTGAGATAGCATTAAATGTTTAAGTACGATTAATCTTCTTTTTAATGAACAAAAAAGAAAATTGAATAACCAGCTCAAATACGCTTAACAATCACCTGCTTATATATTTACCTTTAACCTCTTCATGATTTTGTATGAAAGATTACTCGAAATGTTTTCTTTTGTTTTATAATAAATATGTGTTACTTATTGCAAGTATGTTTTCTTTATAAATTAAAGTCCATCACTCCCTGAAGCTAAGTGAAACTGTTATTGTTTCTTTTCAAATGTTTGTTCATATGATGTTTCACAAGCTTTTTCAAGTACACGTGAGTAAGGTCGTTTATCATATTTTGCCATAACATATTTTATCCATCAGTTGACCTTACGTCTTGGATAATGGCGATTTGTTTACTTTGGATATGTTCAAATTCAGCGTCTTGTTTTTCTCTTGATGCGTCTGCTATTTCAATGTTTTGCCTTCTTCCGTCAAACCGTGTTATGTGGTTCTGCTTCTTTCCATGTTATTCTGCAAGCTATAGTTCTTCAGACATTGAGCTTCCACGTGTTACAATTACCTTTTATCTCTTTGGGCTCTATAACATCAGATGCAACTGTTGCATTTATTATTTCTGGTTCATCTGTCAACGGTTTTGGTTTTATACTTCCTGGAATTTTTGATGTATCTGACTCCACCCTCTGCTAGCCCATCCATGTGTTGTGTCAACTCTGTTTTCTGATTTTCAGTCTTTTTAAATGCAAGTACAATGTATATTTGTCATCTCTCTACTTGTTGTACATCTTTTAAGTCCTGTGTCCGGGTTTTTCGTGCATTTCAAGTTTAAGTATCAACGGTGATTGTTAGTGATCTACAGGCATATTAATCTGTTTATCTGTCACCTACTTCAGGAACTACTTTGTGTTCTCTGACTGATTTTTTCTGCAAGACAGGCTAATTTTGATCGTTATTCTCACTGCTTGTCTATTCATGGCTTTTGTTTTGTCCGTACTGTATCTTCTAGCACTTCTGCAACTACTGTACGACCTGTAATATTTATGGGTTTTTGATCTTCAAGCTCTACTGACCCGTGTGTTACTACGCAGTCATCTGCCGACTCACTGGGAAAATCTTGTTCATGTGTCTCCACCAATTGTGTACATGATGTCTTTCTAGGTTCTTGATCTTCATGCACTACTTTATCATTAGTCTTAACTGGTTCATCATTTAACTTTATGGGTTTATAATCAATTACACTCGCCTATGACCTGAATCCGAATCCATTTGGAGGCAGAAACTTTTATGTAGTTCAGCATTTTATTGTCGTCTCCTGTAAAACTATATTAATCAGTCAGTTTTTGACGTTAATTTAGCAAATTAGATCATTTTAGACTGCAAGTAACCTTAAAAGAACACTTATTTCAATCATTTATCTATATGCCTGTCTGTCCCTTGTATTATACGTCCCACTCTAATGGGATATTCATGCTCATTTCTTCAGTACTGTTATCAATGTTGCGTATTTAAACGAAATACAAAAAATTAAGAGTATCTTTTCAGATATGCACTCAAACTATAAATGCAAATTGTCATTTACATGACATAATGTTGTCTGTCCTGTAACAGTTACATAAAACACCGATAGTTTCCATGCATGTAAAGATAACTTTTCTGATTCAAATTTTGAAATAGTACAGATACTCACTGGTTATCATACTGTAAATTCAGTTTGGTTCAGATACACTCAGTCGTATATTATTCATATGTACAGACTGGACGTCTTTCCTGTTACTGCTCTGGACGTCTCTCCTGTTACAACTTTCTTGTAAATACAATTTAAATAGCAGACATCCCATTGTTAAAATGAAACTTAACGGTTATCTATAAGGAGGCAAAACATATTCAAATACAACTTATATACGTGATATTAAGGTGTATATCAGTTAAAATATAAACAGTTGTCTTTGCTATCACACAACATGTCTCTCCTGTAACAACAAAACTAAATATATGGCAGAAGAATTAAAGATATTAGTGCTATGCTTGCTGATGTATGTTATTAATTTGGATTATGAAGTAATTGAAACAATGTTTGAAGTTAATTAGATCTACTCTTCATATAGTTTTATTTTATTCGTTGTTTTGCAAATAATATCATTACTGTAACAGTTTGCGTCTTTACTGTTATAAAAATGGCCGTTACATGAGTGACTGTTACAGGAGTGAATTATTTTGTGTATTTGTATACATATCTAAAATAATAATGAATCTCTTAGAGATGCCCGACATGTTATTTTTGGAATTGTCGCTTTTGAAACACTTACCTTACAGTAATGAAGCCTCGCATGTTTTTCATTGTAATGAATTATTCGCTGTTACATGAGGGACAGAAAATAAAATTACGCATCTACTTGCCAACTTCCAAATGGTATTTCCTCGATAAAGAAAAACGAATGTCCGCCGTGGCACCTCAAATGTTATCTTGAAAAATGTTACTTTTCCAAATTGCGGCAATGCATAGATAATATAATAGAGGGCTCAGCTGTTATTTTGACTGAACAGCTTTCTGTTACATGAGGGACATAAAAGTTGGGTACAAACTTTGAAATCAAATTAAGTGATGATCTTTTCCCGAATTTCCAACTGTATGTAGACCAAGTGTCAAATAATATTGATGGTATATTTTTTAGCTACAGAACTTTGCAGTTTTTTTTAATTTTTACTTCAAACATCTAAAAAAATTACCCGGGGACAGTGGAAAATGTCAATTTTACATACTTAAACGTACAAAAAATTATATTAATACCATTAATAAGGTACAAAAAAGTGCATCAATATACTAAATTAGTCAATATTTTCACCCAAAGCAGATTCTAATGTCATATATTTAAACTGCTTTGAGAATTTTTCCCGGGACAGAAAATGTAAGAAAATATAGAATGACTCACCTATCAAATTACTGTGCTGCATTTGAAAAACGGCTGCAATTATTATGTCATTACCTCCTACGATGAAAATGCTGTGATTCCCATGTGTTTAGTTTCGTCAGAATTATTATTTTCATCAGAAAATACAATATGTAATGCATTATATGAATTCCGATATCTTCATAACTTATCATACATGTACTAATCGTTAACTGAAACTTGAAAACAGAGAAATTATAATCAGTTGTCTACTTGTAATGCAATTATCTACGTATGGTGAAGAGTAGTAAATACTACAAAGCCGAGATATTTTAAAACAGTTTTATTTATGACTGTAAGTATTTTTCAAATTTCTAGACCACATTAATCATGACATTAGTACATTATCTGATTGATTTTATCTACTACACATCAAAGAAAAGGTCACAAGGATCTGACTCCAGTACGTTGTTAAAACTGTTTAAACACGTGGAAATTCTAAAGCCTAGAATATAGCTAACTCGTGCACTTATCTTAACACGGGATTTTCATGCTATTTATCCGCGGTGTTTTGTTCAGGTAAAGAAATTCATGATACAAAAATGTTTCAACAAAGCATAGGCTATAGAGTGTGTTGTACATGTCCGAAATAATTGTAGTTTACGATGGTTCTGATCAAATGATAATGCTGCGGCTGCACGGGTTTAATAACATTTGTCAAAATATTGAAAACTTGAGACATCAACTAAAGACATGGGAATCACAGCAAAACAATGAACTTAATAAAATTAGATGTTCACATAACGGGCAGATATATCGTGTATAAAAATTGTTCCCTGAATCTGCAACCTGAAGCACACTATTTTAAAACTGATAGAAACAATACATGTAACAGTAATCTACAGATGACTTCCCAAGGTGTCAGAAAATATAATATGTAATGCATTGTATGAATTCCGATATATTCATAACTTAATATACATGTACTAATCGTTAATTGAAACTTGAAAACAGAGAACTTTTATTGCCGTTGTTGTGAAGGATTTTACTGAATATAAAGCTTTCAAATACATAACGACATTTATTTTATTCGTTGTTTAACTGACCAACACAGAATTAAGACATTTTCCTATTCGATGACACACTAACGCAGTATTTATTATGGGTGCAAGTACATTTATCATTAGTTTTGACAGTGGTATACATATGCTTTACTGGTATTAATGACATTGAGGGAAACACAAACACATCATAAGCATAAAAATACTTACGATATAAAAGTTTTTATTAAAACAACAGTTACATCACATGAATTTAAAATACCTATGGCTGATTTCTTTTTTAAAATTACTCTTCCTTGATTAGTTGTTCAGTTTCAAAAGAAAAAGTCGTCACAAAATTGGGAAAAAGACTTTTCGAATGTGTGATTCGAACACACGACCCTCGCAAATTCTGAAAGATGGACTAGTATGTAAAGTAAACGAGTGAAGCCTGGTTTTCTAAAAAGGATAAAAACAAAAAAAAAATATATACGAAAATATATTGGTAACAAAATAAATATGACTGGACATGCTGTTAACTTTGTTTAAGTCTTTGTCTCAGTCGGAAATCAAGTCGACTCCAACTCATCCCATAACATTTGAAAACATTTGAGGGTCCCCGATAATGATGTTATAACTTCCGGCCTAACCCTTTTGTATATTTACATTGATGTATTTATGTTGCATGTATGTGAATAGAATATGTATATGTATACAATAATATATGAATAAACTGATTAAACTAAACATTTGAAAAGAACTGTCTAATGACGGCACTGACCGAAGGACACATTATCGCATGTAACCGTAGAGAGATCGATCCCGATTTTCGTGGCTTCGCGCAGGATCGATTCCCTATCAATTTAAAGGTAGATTTTGGAATAAAAACAACACTGCCCATATTTGTACTGATGCGCAAGACGTTGCGGTTCGGACAAGTTATGTGGAAGCTTATTAGCGTATTGTTAAATAAAAAAAATTCCGAAGTCAGACGCTCAGAGCACGTGCTGGAAGTACATCTTTTTTAATTCGATAGTACATATCTCATTCGGTATATCGCATGTTGCCGTAGAGGGATCGATCCCGATTTTCGTCGCTTCGCAAGAAATAACAATTTTTATGCAAAATGCAGGGACTCCGTATCATTGCGGAGTTTGAATGAACGATTTCCCGATTTTTATCTCCTGTTTCCACATATTAAACCTGAAATTTTACTTTGCAAATAAGCGCGAAAGTTTTTTTTCTAAGAAAATCAAAATTTCATTAGCCTATTCTCGGGGAGAAAAACGCAAATAAAAATAAATGCTTTGTCACTGTCATTCTTCCTGATTTAGGGTTATGTGTTTGTCTCAGTTCTATCTTATTGAAATTAATTACCTACATACTTCTATTGTTTTAGTCTTAACTTTAACACATATTTATGGTGGCTGATTTCTGCCATTTCGTGTTGTCGTGTCGGCGGGGCAAAAACACGACAACACGAAAACACGACAAATACCTAATTTGTCGAGTTTTCGTGTTGTCGTGTCGGCGGGACGAAAACACGACAAATTTTACGCGAAGATTTATCTGTCGAGTTTTCGTGTTGGCGGGTATAAATTTGTCGTGTCGGCGCCCTTTATTTGTCGAGTTTTCGTGTTTTCGTGTCGGCGGGGCGAAAACACGACAACACGAAAACTCGACAAATACCTTAATGTATTTGTCGAGTGTTCGTGTTGTCGTGTTTTCGCCCCGCCGACACGACAACACGAAAACACGACAAATACTTTTTAGACATCTCTTATAAAATGTAGAGTTATTCTGAAGCCAGTGGTAAAGGGTTTTAGAAGCATTTCTCTTTCTATTCGAACGAACCGCCAATTCGAAATTTATTTATATTCCTTAAAGCTGCATTAGGAGATTTGAGATTATAAAACAGTACAATAATATGTCAGATGTCAGTTATCGTTTTAAGCATATGAAATATATGTATTACTGAACCGGTTCCAGAAATATTTCATTGAGGTGCGGGGAGCAGCAGCAGTTAAAGAATGAAGACGGCATCGGCGAGCCGAGTTGTGTAGTTTGGTCAGGGCGTGTCTACCTTTAAATGTTTGAAATACATATATAAAATGATGGCTTCTGCTGCAAATTTTGAGGTACGGTTAACCCTCTCCTGACAGTGGAAT
>NW_026463588.1:0-76245 GCF_021730395.1 Mercenaria mercenaria
CACAGGGTCTTTCCATTGTTATTTTTAAATATAGGTATAAAATTGTGGTCACTGCTGCATATTTTTCAAAATGTTGAGATACGTTAGGGGGTCATGCCCTCCGATTTAGGGGGTCAGAGGGTATCCTCACGGACATTTTTGAAATATAGGAATGAAATGATGGCCTCTGTTGCATTTTTGGGTCTAAATTGTGAAAACAAAAATATTCCTTTGCCAAAATAGTTGGGTTGGGTGCAACTATGACGAGTACAGGTCACTTTGGGGGTTGAGGTTTCGGTTTGGGTTGGGGGATGGCACGGCCATCGGCCCCTGCCCAGGACCCGAGCCTGTACAAACAGAAAAATAATTACGTATATGCTCGAGCCTCAATGAAGATTAATTTCTTAACACGACCCAACCCTTTCCATACCTTACCCCACTCGGCTCGCCGATGCCGCCTTCATTCTTTAAACGCCCCCGCACCCAGTGAAACAATTCTGGAACCGTCAATTATACATACACTTCATATTACTCTATATTTTAAAAGAGATGTCTGTAAAGAATGTGTCGTGTTTTCTTGTTTTCGTGTCGGCGTGGCGAAAACACGACAACACGAAAACTCGACAAATACCTAATTTGTCGAGTTTTCGTGTTTTCGTGTCGGCGGGGCGAAAACACGAAAACACGAAAACTCGACAAATGATGTATTTGTCGTGTTTTCGTGTCGGCGGGGAGAAAACACGAAAACACGACAAATACCTAATTTGTCGAGTTTTCGTGTTTCCGCCCCGCCGACACGAAAACACGAAAACTCGACAAATTAGGTATTTGTCGAGTTTTCGTGTTGTCGTGTTTTCGCCACGCCGACACGGAAACAAGAAAACACGACAAATTCTTTACGAAAACTCGACAAATAAAGGGCGCCGACACGACAAATTTATACCCGACAACACGAAATCTCGACAGATAAATCTGTCGTGTCGGCGCCTTTTAAACGTCGAGTTTTCGCGTAAAATGTGTCGTGTTTTCGTGTTTTCGCCCCGTCGACACGGCAACACGAAAACACAAAAACTCCACAAATTAGGTATTTGTCGAGTTTTCGTGTTGTCGTATTTTCGCCCCGCCGACACAAAAAAAAAAACAAACACGAAATGGCAGAAATCAGCCACCATACATATTAGCCTTCACTCCTAGCGAGGGTCATGGGTTCATATCCTACTCTAGGAACGTCATTTTTACCAGTTTATAATACTTTATCTTTTTGAAACTCATCATGATAAAATAGCAAATGGTACTAGATTTTAAATCATGATAATGTATACAATGTATATATAATAATACAAATTTCAAGTGTCGGAACACAACAACCGAAGTATTACCGTGGTTGGGAGATAATCCTAGTAAGTTGTCTATTGTTGTTTTTTTTTTTTTTTTTGTTGTTGTTTGCATGATTTCCTTAATCCGAACGTTTTTATAGGAACCACTAATATGTTTTGCCTGTTAATTCTGTCGTTGGAACGAGTAGAACTAAAGCAAAAATAAATTGTCTGCTCTGCACAGATTTATGAATGCCTAATGAAAATATTTAGTTAAAACATGAAGAATTTGTTAGTTTGTTTTGAGTTTAATGCCGTTTTTCAACAGTATTTCAGTCATGTAACGGCCGACAATTAACCTAACCAGTGTTCCTGTATTCTGTTCCAGTACAAACCTGTTCTCCCGTAAGTAACTGCCAAATTCCTCACATGAATTATCAGAGGTGGAGGACGAATGATTTCAGACACAATGCTTTTTATCAAATCGTCACGGAGAACATACGCCCCGCCCGGGGATCGAACTCGCGACCCCGCGATCCGTAGACCAACGCTCTCCCTACTGAGCTAAGCGGGCGGGCTAAAACATGAAGAAGGAACTAAAATATACAATATTACTTAATATCGAAGTTCAACAGTTGCTGTAGGCTATGAAAAGTGATTCAAACATAAAATTGATATAGCCAGATACTGTTTTGTGCTTTATTATGTATCATGTGTCTGGTTTGTTATTCGATTGTTCTGTGTCTTTTCATAAACAGTTATTTTAATGTTAACATTTGATATAGACAAGTTTGATTGAATGTCGAATATTAAGGTACTACATGTTCTTACATACAGAATATAGTCTTACCGCCTTTGTGTTCGGGTAGTTAGAATCGCTGACTTAAAATCACTCTAATCTTTTACTAATTAAGGGGCATGAGTTCGATCCCTGTTTACTGACAGCTTGAGTACTAGTATTTGATCTTTCCATGAACGATTTTTGGGTAAACTGCCCGCCTGACATAACTGAAATACTGTTTAAAAATGGCGTAAAACCCATCAAATCAAATTAAATCCCTCGGCTGACTTTTTTCATATGTATGGTATGTAACAGGAGCTTCCGCATTCACCATTTTAATAACTAGTTTCTCGTTTCAACTATACACACGCACCCGTTTAGTTATACACTTGTACCTCATTTAATCTTTACACTAATTCCCCGTTTTCTTGAAACACACAATTCCGGTTTGTTACACATTCACCTCAGTTAGTTTAAACACAACATTCCCCGTTTTGAATGTGAAAAATCGTATTGCTTAACAATTAAACATAGCTTTAATCTAAAGCCTCGGATAATGTAAAGATGATAAGTATAAGAGTTGATAGAAAAATGATAACTGTAGCTACATTAATAAAGAAGTTCCCACTTGGTAAGTTTATAACTTACATCCCCTACTGGTAGCGTTTACAAGTATGTGTGTGTGTATGTGTGTGTGTGTGTGCGTGTGCGCGTGTGTGTGTGTGTGTGTGTGTGTTCGGGTTTAACGTCTTTCTCAACATTTTTTCAGTCATATAAACGTCGGTGTGCCCAACTTTAAAGTGCTGCCTTAGTAGAATATCACGCCGTAGACACGTGGCATGATACCCCACCCAGTCACATTATACTGACACCGGGCTGACCAGTCCTGGCACTATCCTCTTAATGCTGAGCGCCAAGCGAGGAAGCTACTAGTACCATCTTTTACGTCTTTGGTATGACGAAGCCGGGGATCGAACCCACGACCTCCCGCGCTCGAAGCGGACGCTCTACCACCAGGCTACCGAGGCGGTTGAGGCAGAGACACATAGTTTGGTAATCTACTGAGATAATAAAAGTGTTCCAGCTTATAAACGAGGTTCAGCGTTATTGGCGAAGTACAGCCAAGGCATCGGGTTTATACCTATATGATAGTTGAATGCTATATGTAAAAGCATATTATTATGCCGCTGAGCAGCCAGAAGTCAGGGCAAACATAAAACAAAACTGAGTTGCAGCTTCAATTAAGAGGACACAGGCTGAGCATCTATGCGATAAGACTCGTATGTTGTTGATTCAAAGACATTGTCTGACGGGAACTTCAACAAAAGGACCAGTCAAGTATAGTATCTCCAGCCTTTATGAGTTTGAACTGATTAACATTATAATTTAGTTAAATGTTGTTAGTTTGAAACATTAAGTGATTTGCCTGATCCCTGACGTTATCTAACTCATAACTGAAATCATTTACGAATTATTGGTACACAAATTAATGAGGCAAGGTAGCCAGAGAAAGAAATTATACATGAGATATGGTCCCACCAGCTATAAGTTTTAACAAAGGATATTCTATATCGTTTGTCAGCTAGTCTAAGACATAGTCACCTTAGCGATTGGACTCATTTCAGTGTTCAAGATATTAAAGGCGTAGGCACTTCCCTTGGTCATATAACAGTTACTCGTATTCTGGCAATTTGGGGGCTCGTCCGGGATTCATATTCAAGAAGTACAGAGACTAGTGGTTTAAACGTTCTGTATGTGTACCAGAAGGCGCTCTGACTGATGGTAGCCTGAACTACATATAGTTGAGTTTTAGAGATTGTTCCAGCTTAATTCTTCAAGATGAACTACGATAAATATGGTGCGATTGGCAAAAGTATGGGTCTGTCAGGTACAGATCTTAAAGAGTTTGTGGATAGGAAAGAGAAAGAGTATACAGAACGTGACAAGAGGATGCTGAGACGAGATGAAGAAAGCCGGCGCCCTGATGATGAATAATATAGGATTGAGGCTGAAGAAGCCGAGAAAAAACTATTGTTAGAGCTTGAACAGGCAAGGAAGTTATGAGGAACAACAGGCAGAAAAGAAAAGGTTATTTGAGATTGAACGTTTGAAAGAAGAACGAGCTTTAAAGAGGAAGAACGAGCTATAAAACAGACAGCAGAAGTTGGAAATGCTTAAAGGCCTAGATTCACTACTATATAAGTGTCCCCCCCCCCGCAAATCCAATATACAACTCCCATCTTATCTGCTGCTTATCAGCGATTATGTAATAGCAACTGATTAGAGGGCAATTAGCACAGCAGGGACCCTAACTAGACCATGAAGATGTGTGCAGTGGAGTTGAAAGAAGTTAATTTTTCTTCATAATAATTATAATAATTATTATTTTGATATTTTGTAGATGATAATAACTATCACTTTAATGTTATAATAATGAAAATAATAATAATAGGAATAATCATAATCATAATTATTATTATTATATTATCATTAGTATATTATTATTATTATTATTATTATATTACATATAGGATGATAAAAGATACAGTAATAATATTGAAAATAATAATGATAATAAAACACAAGTACAGTGAAAACTTCCTGAGTTCTTTGTGCTGATAAACAATATTTTTCGATTTGGAAATTGATTTTCATGTATTCATGTAATCAACATTATTTGAATATAAAATTGTGTTCCATCTATACTCGATTTTCATTTTCAGTATGTTGCCTAAAGGGACTTTTATCATGCTTTGCTTTGTAACTTTTAAATTCACATTCTGTTTTCAATTTATACAAATGTTATTTACAGTATTCTGCAAGCTTTAGATGAGTGAAAGTCACATTTTTCAGAAATATCACAATTCTCCAGACAGAATTTGAAAAAAATAAAACTTGCATGTTTCTTTAAGTAAGTTTCTCATTATTTCATTATTGATTGTTTGATCAACAAATATTTTTCTTTACATAGAAGTGCAAAAAAAAAAACTAGTATAACTTTAAAAGTTATCAATTATTCATTAATTTACAATAAATTACATCTTTTCCCCTTTTCACTAATAGATACACTTGTAAGGTAGACTGACTCTCCAATAAACAATGACCCTTGTTTATTGGAGTCATACTGTGATGGTCATTAGCCCCCAACTGTGCTGGTGAAGACAAAAATCCCTTGGCCCACTGCCAAAATCTAGGCCTTTAAAATAAAGGCTGAAGCCGGTCTTTAGGAGCTGATAAAAGTGCTGAGCACCTGAGCAGTAAAACATTGCGGACAAGGCTACGGAAGTTCGAGGAAAGTAAAAATGATATTAATGCATACCTCGAACGATTTGAACGGTTTGCAAAAAGCCAGGCATTGAAAGAAGAGACATGGGCTGTCAACCTCAGCTCATTGCTCACAGGAAAAGGCCTGGACGTATTGAAGGATTTCTCCAGACCAAGCCAATGACTATCCCGCATTAAAGAAAGCAGTTCTGAAGCGTTATCAGTTAACAGAGGAAAGTTTCAGATTGAAGTTCATGGAATGCAAGCCAGAGCGAGGTGAAACTGTTTTTCAGTTCATGGCAAGGCTGGACAGGTATTTCAGTTGATGGACAGAGATGGCAGAAGTTAAAAAATACGTTCAAACGCTGAAAGACCTTAAGGTGAGAGAACAGTTCATCCAGACTTGTTCCACAGACCTTGATTTGTTCTTGAAGGAAAGAGTTGAAAGTCGAGAGCTGAGATTACATAGTTGGCAGAACAATAAACTGAAGCTCATGGTGGCACTATCACCTCTAACCGAATTAATAGAAGAAGTTTGTCAAGCAGCAAAGGGCCACAAGCTTCGGCCGAGGTTCAGCCAGTGTCTCAGCCTACACGAAATGCTTTTAAAAGTCCATATGTTTATTATGTAATAAAGACGGTTATATAGCACGAGAAAGCAGATACCTGTCCAAGAGAAAAATAAACGTTGCTGCTTTAGATAGTACGGGATCCTTTGAGGAGAGGCAGAGAGATAGGCAGGGAATACAAGATTCTACACCAAAAGACTGGAGAAAGAAAAGTCAAGAGCATAAAGACCGACAGCCTGATAAAAGAAAAGAGTCAGCTTCATGCATAACTGTATCATGACATGTCAAACGGTTAAATAACAACATAGAAGATGGACGGCTAATGTTAGCAGATGGAAAACCAATTCTTGTCGTAGCAAGTACCTATACCATTGCTTCAATAAACAGTGAAAGGAATTTGGTGTTGAAAAAAGAAT
This sequence comes from Mercenaria mercenaria, assembly GCF_021730395.1. Lineage (NCBI taxonomy): Eukaryota > Metazoa > Mollusca > Bivalvia > Venerida > Veneridae > Mercenaria > Mercenaria mercenaria. The sequence continues at coordinate 6,326 of NW_026463588.1, forward strand.
ATATAGGTGATAAAGAAATTCAGGTTTTGAGAGATATAGTGTGTGCGTTGGCAGCTGTCTATGGCACGCCAATTGTCCAGTTATTACGTGAACCCTAGTTCACGGTCGAAAAACTAGGATTAACGTTCGATAAAACAGGTTTTTCGAATGTAAAACCAGGTTTGTCGAATAATAACCTATATTTTCGAGCGAAAATATAGGATAAAGCCGTGAACCATAGTTTACGCTCGTAAATGTAGGTTCACGATTGTAAACCAAAGTTCACGGTCGTAAACATAGGTTCACGTTGGTAAACTATGGTTTACGAGCGTGAACCGGGGTTTAAGAGCGTAAACATAGGATAACGACCGAAACTCATAGTTCAGTCGAGAAACCTAGTTTATCAAACGTAAACCATGGTTTACAGTCGATATATTAGGATTATAGAATCAACAATGAATTTCGGGCGTGAACATGGGTTTACGGCAATGAACCTATGTTTACGGACGTGAACCTATGTTTACGACCGTGAACCATAGTTTACGGACGTGAACCTGTATTTTCGAACGTGAACCTATGTTTACGAACGTGAACTTGGTTATACGAGCGTGAACCAGGTTTTTCGAACGTAAAACCAGGTTTTTCGAATACTAACCTATTTTTTCGAGCGGAAACATAGGATAACGTTGTAAACCAAAGTTCACGCTCATACGGTCGTAAACATAGGATAACGACCAAAATTTATAGTTCAATCGAGAAACCTAGTTAATCGAACGTAAACCATGGTTTACGATTGATATACTAGTATTATCAAATCAACTATCAATTTCGGCCGTAAACCTATGTTTACGGTCGTGAACTTATGTTTACGAGCGTGAACATAGGTTTACGAGCGTAAACCTAGGTTTACGGCCGTGACCGTAAACCATAGTTTACGGACATGAACCTATATTTACGTGCGTGAACGTAGGTTTACGGGCGTGAACCTATGTTTACGAGCGTGACACTAGATTTCTCGAACAAAACTATGATTTCCGGTCGTAAACATAGGTTCACGTTCGTAAACTATGGTTCACGCTCGTGAACCCATGTTCACGCCCGTAAACCTAGATTCACGCTCGTAAACTTAGGATAACGACCGAAATTTATTGTTCAATTGAGAAACCTAGTTTATCGAACGTAAATATGGGTTCAAGAACGTAAACTATAGTTTACGACCTTTATCCTGTGTTTTCGCTCGTAAATATAGGTTAATATTTGATAATCCTAGTTTTTCGACCAAGAAACGTAATTATTGGATAATTGGCTTGCTGTGAACCATAGTTTACGGTCGTTATCCTATGTTCACGAGCGTGAACCTATATTTACGGTCGTAAACCCATGTTCACGGTCATAAACCCAAGTTTACGGTCGTTAACATAGGTTTACGCTCGTAAATATAGGTTCACGCTCGTAAACTTAGGATAACGACCAAAATTCATAGTTCAATCTAGAAACCTAGTTTATTGAACGTAAACCTGGGTTTACGAGCGTAAACTATTGTTTACGCCCCGTATCTTATGTTTTCGCTCGAAAATATAGGTTAGTATTTGAAAAACCTAGTTTTACGTTCGAAAAACCTAGTTTATTGATCGTTAATCCTAGTTTTTCGACCGTGAACCGGGGTTCACGTAATTATTGGACAATTGGCTTGCCATACTAGTCAGTAAAGACCTCGTATCACAGAATCTAATGTTGGATAAGATGTATCTTATGGTTAAAACTGATGGACGTACAAGGATAGTTCCAGCAGCAAAAATACAGATTGATACACAATATTTTGCAGGTGAAATTGAGGCAATGAATATGCAGAACATGATATGCATTTGATAATCGGAAATATAAAAGGAGTTTTATAGATGTTGCTGCAACTGGGATGACGGAAACCCAGCATACGATAAAGAAAAAAACTACGAAACCGTCTGAGGTTTGCAAAGCCTAACAGGAAACATTTAATGTTGAGCAAAAAAAAAAAGTGCTCAGAAAGATGATGAGACTTTAAAGAAACTTTGGACATACGCTTCAGATAAAGCGAAACTGGAAACGAAAAGAGGTTTCAAGTTTCAGTATGAAGTGAGAAAAAACTTATTATATAGAACCTTTGAGGAGAAGAAGGACAGAGTTATTAAACAGATAATAGTCCCGACACAGTTCAGAAGAAGTGTTATGACACTAGTCATAAGTCTACAGTCAGGGGACACTTTTCAGCTAAAGAGACAGTTGATGAAATACGAACAAGTTTTCACTGGCCTGGTATATCAAATTAAGTAACAAGATTTTTCCGGTTATGTGCTGTATCCCAGAAAGTATACGCTTCAGAACTGCTTTCTTTAATGCGGGATAATCATTGGCTTGGTCTGGAGAAATCCTTCAATACGTCCAGGCCTTTTCCTGTGAGCAATGAGCTGAGGTTGACAGCCCATGTCTCTTCTTTCAATGCCTGGCTTTTTGCAAACCGTTCAAATCGTTCGAGGTATGCATCAATATCAGTTTTACTTTCCTCGAACTTCCGTAGCCTTGTCCGCAATGTTTTACTGCTCAGGTGCTCAGCACTTTTATCAGCTCCTAAAGATGGTTCGCAAGAATATAGACATCAAGATAGAAGAAAAGGAAACTTAAGACAATCTGATGTCAGACCAGTGTCACACAATTGTAATGCTAAAGGATGGAACCGAAATAATGAGTGGTCATCTATACATGGACAGAGGACCACATTGTCATAACAGAAAGGGTATAGAGAGAGATATTTACAGACAAGATGACAGAGGTTATAAAGACCGTGGTTGAAATAAATCTGAGAATAAGAAGTTATGGAGACAAAATGACATGAGAGATTATCTCGGTAAAGGATAAGTAGGGCCGACAGATGTTATTATGTAAAATGTTTTGCTGATAAACATTATTATGTCAAAAAAAATGACAAGTACTCTTGCGGTGAGAGAAACAAATGAAGAACATTCATGACCATAGATAGGAGATGAACGTTGTATGATATTTCTGAAATAACGGACTTTAGGTTGAACTATTATGGTGTTTAATCTTTGATAATAATTTCCGGAGAGGATGACTCAATGTTTGTCTAGAATGTTGAGTTGTCTCGCTGTATCTCTCAGTGTGTGGCTGTTAGAGTTCCATGACCCAAGTGTGGATCCTGCTTCTGACATAAGATCACGTGATCGATAGAAGTATCTGATGACATCTGTATCTTGGTCAAGGCTAGACAAAAAGTTGTCTACATATAAGTCGCTCTGTAGTCTGTCATTGACTCATGTATTTACGTTTCTCTGTATAATGGTAGGTGTTTCAGGATCGTTGCGTTCAAAATTAATAGAGAACATACCGCTCAAAAAAGTACATTTTTAAACCGATATGTCTTTAGTGTACTGTCTGGATTGTTTGAGTCTGAAAGCCAAAGAAATGTCGTCATGTCTCGGTCATTTTCATGTAATCCAACGTGAAGAAAAGTCTTCTCTATGTCAGTGACTACGGCGTACTGTTTTAGTCTGAATGTGAATAGTATGGCTGTAGGATCGTTGAGCTCTGGAGGTGTCGACTGCAAAAACCGTTCAAACACAGATGATTCCGTGACATGCGGCTACTACAGTCGTAGACAATGTGTATAGATGTTGTAGATGATTCTTTCTTCACAGCGTGATGCTGTGGATACTGTTGCGGGGTTGCTCTGTACCTATAACTTCTTCTATAAAGTCTCTGCTTTCTTGATCCTTGATCCTTAGTGATATCTAAATAATGTGTCAATGTCACAAGGTCATGACGTAATCTATTGATCAATGTCTCAGTTCCTTGTTTCACGATGTCGTAGTTAGTGGGATTGACAGGGTGGTCTAATTTCCAGAGTAAATTCGCTACTTACTTGTCTCCAGTAAATACCAGTTGAAGTGTCTTGATACTCATGCAGCTTCGCCCTGGGATTTCATCTTCGCTCTGTTGAAAACCAAGGCTCTCAAGTTTCCAAAATTTCTCTAGGTCAATATCTCTGGGTAACTGCGTAATAACATTCAATGTTTAACTAGTTGTGGCTCTACTAGACGACTCATGAAACGGGACGGGACCGGAGAGAAGATATCCAATGTTGGAAGCGACTGCTGTAGGTCCTGGACCTCGGATGATTTAATCTTCAACAATTCGCCAATAGTAATCTGCACCAATGACAAGTTAAAACTCAAACGTTGTGTCGTCTGCCACTGGATGTGCTAATTTGAGACCTTTCAAGTGCTGTGAGCGGGAAACGATTTTGCTGTATTTCTGAAGTGGTACTGCTATAGGTGGTACTATCAGCACGTTAATCGGTATTTTTGTCTTTGGAGGACGTACTCAGATACACTGTTGCTATGTCTAGGTGGCGCACTTCATTCTTCGAATTTCTAAAACTAGCCAAGTGTAAAGTGTCAGTTCCCGCGGAGGTATGTCTAAGTTGGTATGCATGCTCTTTCGTGGTAAATGATCTTCGAGATCCCTTGTCGAGAAGGATTTAGTATCTGCTGAAATGATACCGCAAGTTACGGGAGATATCGCTGTCTTCAGTAGCACGTGTGGCGTTTGTTGCCCGCATGTCGTCTGCTCAAATGTGATATTATCATAAGTATGTAAAGCTTCAAACTGATGTTGTAGCTGGTTGTCACTGACTAGAGATACTGAATACGTCTGTCTTGGCGGTTAAGGTGAGCTCTGACATATACTGGTATTGTGTCTTTTCTGACAGTTTCTGCATCTTTCTTTTTAGACTTACAGTTAGATACTTGGTGTGTTTCCAAACAGTTAAAACATGGACGTTTGTTCTTCACCACTGCGATTCTGGATTCATAGTCCCTCATAATGTTATTATCATCAGAAAGACTTTAGTGCGTATTGCTTGAACAAAATGTCCATACCTTAGCGTTTGTAAAACGTTAGTGTTGTTGTGTACGTTGATGTGGATGCACGTGTTTCTTATCCCTGTCCTGTCGTGTACGTGGTCTTGAGCCTGAATCAATTAACAATGAAATCCTTGCTGGTATTTCATGCATGTACAATTACTGTTGACCTGACCTGCTTTTAATACGTTGATTTCTGTGTAGATTGCACGGTGCATCTCATGTAATGTTAGATTTCTGCCTTTATGTTCACGTGCCAAGTTCTTGCGCAGTTCTGTCGGAAGTTTGTCAAATATCACAGGCACTAAGAACGTCTCAAATGATTCTTCTTGCTGATCAAGTGACTTAAGTCCCCGGATGTATGTTTCTAGCTTGTCTTAGTAACTTCTCAGGTTTGGAAGTTTTTGCTAGGCGACGGAAGCTTAGAAGATACTGTATGTAAGCTTGCACTATCTTATGCTTTAGTCCGTATTGTTCATGTAATATTTCAACTGCATTACTGTAGTAAGCGTTTGTTAGGGCAAATGCATCTATTTTCCGTGCTGCTTCATCCTCAAGTTGTGAACGTAAATAATAAAATTTTTGCACATCCGTTTAATTCTGGTTTGAATGCACTGCTGAACTAAATGAATTCCAAAAAGCTTGCCATTCTAAGATGTTTCCGTTTGAGGTAGGTAGATCTTTGGTAGGAGGGAATATTGCGTCGAAATCACACTATTTCTATCCTGAATCGATTATCGTCTGCTCTTCGCCAGGCGTTGATGAATTATTTCTCTGACTCTGATTTTTTGAAAATTTTCACGACTCTCACTGAATTCTTGGAGTTCACGAAGGATCTGTATCGTTAATGAATGTTCTATACTGTTTATGATTTCTTGTTCAACCTCGTTGATTTCTGTCTGTTCAATTATTGTTTCTTTTAATGATACAAGATTCTCGAATTTGCCAGTTCCAGATACTAAAATCGCACGAAATTCCGACATCCGCACTTTCCTTTGCATTTTCTGGATTGAATTTCCATAACTTTGCGTTGTCCCTCTCGGATCGATCGTTTTCATTATTGCTTTGGTCACGGCACCAAATGTGGGGAGTTGCGGGTAAACAGCATATTAAATAAAATGAACTCACGTCTGGTTCATACAAATCTATTCACTGAACTATATACGTTACAAACAATATACGGATGTGACCTCTAACGTCATGAAAAGGTTGGCGTCAAAATAGCGTCAATGTTATTTCGCGCTATCGCGTTATGAGTTTGAGTTGGGGTAGGTTTGGGAGGATGTGTGTGTGAGGGCGGGACGATTTATATCAGGGAAACACAGTACGTTAAATTCTGTCAGTTTATTTCATATACAATTTGCATTCAAATAACGAATAGCCCATATTCGTGCACTACAGTATGGAAAACGTGAAATTTCAATGTTGAGGTCAGTTGCGTGTGAATAAATATTGTAAAAGCTATCATGTCTTATCAGTTTCTTGCCTCTCTCTCTCTCTCTCTCTCTCTATCTCTCTCTCTCTCCGGTTGGACTCGAACTCCGGAACTCTCGTCGAGGATCCAGAGGCGAACGCTCTTCCACTGAGCTATAATTGCATTAACGATTCCACTTTCAGTGAAGTCATCTTGTCTACAGCGGAAGGTCGCGACTTTGATCGCTGGTCGTTTATCAAGGATGTGAAAAATGACCAGTTGCTCAGCATTATGCGGATAGAACAAACTCTTCTCTCAACTCGTAATCTCGCATGAATGAGATGTGGAGATTGATGTCTAAATTGGTAGAATTTGTTTCATGATTCATCATAAATTAATTATTGTAAAAAATAATAGTTTCATATCAGATATAGGATCCGATATACTATTTTCGTGCTAATTATACATATAAAGAAGAGCAACTGTCAAATATTTATGGTAAAATCAGGAAATCCTCATATCTTAAAATTACATTTGAACGAATTTTCTAAATGTTTAAAACATGTTAATGTACATATTTGCACGAAATTAAATCGACAACGGGCCGCATACTAGTTACAAAGCTAAGTTAACTTGGCATTTGCAAGAGACTGTGTGGACGGTTGGCAGTATGTACTAGGATAAAAGGTTAACGGTAAACCGATAGTAACAGAAAAGACAACTATTCTCCAAGCTTCGAATTTGCATTTTGAAAACATCAGTAGGAAATAAACAATGGATAGTAAATAGTGGATATTGTCCGTAAGTATTGACCTGGCCCTCTTTTTCCGTAATTTAATTCTCGGTGTCCGAACCTAAATAGCGGTATAACTATTGCGTAAATATTTCTCGATGATTTACAAAATATCGCATATGCAAGTAGATGCGGGGGCAAAATGATTAGCCATCAATTTCGGGGTTGTGGTTTCGAGTCCTCAGTTTGGTAATCATTTTTTCAAATTTCATCTCCAAATTTTACAGGCAGGAATTTTGATACACTTATCTCCTTAATTTTTATGGTTCATTTATTTAAAGAAGTACACTTGTATTCAAGGTATTTTGTAGAAAATGTCGAATAAAAATCTTTAAAGGTATCTTAGATAAAAAGACAAATTACTCCCGAAAGTTGATACTACAAGAGAAAACAATTAAAATTCGTAAAAATTGTTGCCGAAAAAAAATATTGCAAGAATAAAAGCAAATACGATAACACTACATTACATTGAATTTAAAAAAAATTGGTCTGAGGTAATTTCGAACCCGTGGTAACGTGCGTGGAAGTCAAACGGTTAACTATAAAGGTTATTTGTGTAATAATAGATCTTTTCAGGATACAATATTGCGTAAAGTAACGAAAACGCCAGAAAATATTACCGAAGATTAATGAATGCCAGGTGAATACTTACGGACAATAGTATAATATATACATTTTGTCAATGGTGTTTTCCTTTCACCATCATCTGCAGTTCAGATCGAATATATCGTGAAAATTTCTTATAATAAATAATCTCGTTTTTAACACGAACGTGAGTTGTGTAAGTTGAAAACACATTCTTTTCAACTTCTCAAACCATGTGGGGTTGGGGGTAAAAATATATTATATTGTGAAAAATAGAAGTCAGTGACCCTTAAGTATCTGTGTGTCTGCTAGACGTACACATACTGTGAAACAACATACCAAAGTTATACATTTTTTTTATCGAGCCGGGTTTTTATAAACTGGATTTTAAGGCAACATTTATAGCAAAATCTGATGTGAGTTTTTCCGTTCTGACGTTTCAATATCATCTCTGACGTCTTAAGCGTCAATCTTATTTCGCTGAATTTTATACCATTGAGTAGTATTTTCTGCATGCAAAGTGATCATTACTTTTTATTCTTCATTAATATGACATTCAGAGCGCAGGAAAGGAAAAATGCCAAGAGCATTCGGAACTGAGCGTTGCACAAAAAGTGACGTCAGGGGCCATGTTTCTGACACAATCACAAAAATCTCGAACAATATGGCGACAAAATAAAATCGGAACTCAATCGCATATATCCTGAATGTTGTACGGTATCAATTCGAAAAATATTTTGGGCAAATTACACCTTAAAAGCAAATATTGAAAATTGTGTTCTAAAATTAAAGGAATTTGAATAAAAAAGGAGTGGGCGAAAAGCAAATAAGACATTTTAAAAAGCTGTTTGCAGCATTTCTAATAGCTGTTTAAAGTCTGATAAACGCATTGTTTTATCTATGTAAAGTGAGTTTAACGCTCGAGTGTTCACAAAAAACGTTGAGAATATTGACAGGAAAAAGTCTTAACAAACCCCTTTTTCGAATTATAGGCCCCCGGATGTCTGTGCGAATTTTAATACAGTATATGTAGCAGTCTGTTCCTTGAGACTGTGTCGGAAATATATGCAATCTGATTTAATTTCATCCGTTTTCGTAATTCAACTGTTGCGAGACATTCCCCGATCTATCGCTGGGGAAATTTTAACCATATTTTGAAAATGACGGCAATTAAACTATTGCCAACATCCAATATCAATGTTTACAATGTAAGATGACGCTCATAATCTAGTCATGCTAATTAATTATCATTCATTTTAAAGGTTTTAAACTAATTTAATTTGTTATGTCAGATATAAGAGTTATCGGGACTTATAATTTTGGGGAATATGATGTTACGTGGAAAAAAAAACAACATTAATTGAGTTGAAAATATAAAAAAAATGCTCCAAACCATACATCCGGAATTTAACATTGAAAAATTCCAGGGGGAGTATCCCCGGACTCCTCAAAGGTGGTGCATATTCTTCATTTTGGTTCAGCAACACCCCTGACAGTTGCGTGTAATGTTGGAAAGCACAAGTGCTCGGCTCATGGCCTGGTCTGAAAACATTATGCTCCACCCCCCCCCCCCCCCCCCCTCTACACCCCATTATACCCTCTCCAGAACCCCCTGTTATATTTGAACTCTTTATATAGTCCAATCACATATAGATATAATCAAAATATTATGTTACAATATTTCACAAGTTTTACTGGGGAGGTTGTAGAGTAGGGCATAATGTTTTCTGACCAGGCCATATGCCGGTGGTAACAGGGTGCTGGATTTATTTTTTGGTTTTGGACTGTCTACTGAAGTTTTTGTAACAGTTAACATCATTATTGACAGAACAGGGACCATCCAAAATAGGTTTCATCCGAATCTATTGCACTAGGTGTTGTATATTGTATCAACATACTGTTTAATGCAACGTAAGGCTTTCAGAAAAACGTACAAACAAAGTAATTGTTCAATAGACTACATAAACAATAAATCTTACCATTCTCCTTCCAAAAAACATTGCCAGTGGAGCGCTAATTTGTCCTTCAAAAATGATCCTCCTGAAATTCCGTTTCTGGCTATTGTAAACAAGTGCGCGATAACGTCATCCGTATAAAGGAAAACTCATAATTTTCAAAAAATATTTGTGTTTAATATGAAGGCAATGATTTATTTCAGTTACAATGGTATCAATTAAATATCAAATACCGTTTTGCCGTAAAATAAGCAAATTCTAAAATGGTGGATGCCCGTACGTCAAAAGATATAAGAAAAAAAATACTACTAGCATCAGGTGTTCATTGCCGAATTTTTAAATTTAAATCATCCCTACTGAGACTTACAAAAAATGTTATCATTAGAGATAACAAAAAAATACACAAGACTTTGAAATTAATATATAGCGGATTATATATATAAATAAAGTATCTAAAATTTCATTTAAAAAAAGGAACATTTGAAACATTGGATTTTATTACTTAAACACCTATATGGTTATTTAGAGGATTTTGTCTAGGGATTTTGTCTAGTTGAAGGGTCTCTTATTTGTTGTGCGTGAATAGTTCTTCTTGATACAAAACAATACCTTATCTTTAAATCAGGCTACCCAAAATATATGAAATTGAGCATACCATATAATATTTGCACAATTGTTTCAGATACCAACATTAAGAATATACGCTTAAAAGAACTTATATCATCACTTCCTAACAGAAATCACCATAAAACCATCATCCTAAAAGAAATAAGCACAGCTCTTAAAATTCCAAGTGAGACATTAATTCAAACACAAATTAAATCACATAAAGACACAATACCTTACGTATCTACATTCAACCCTAAAAACCCTGAACAATATTCAATTATTATAAATAATTTATCTATAATAATGTCAGACACTAAAATGAAAGAGGTTCTCGCAAATTCAAAAGTCATCAGAAGCAATCGGCAACCAAAAAATCTTAAAAAACAATCACCTGCAACGGATTAGGAGAATTTCATATTGGCCAAACTGGCGATACATTCAGAAAAAAAAGAAGTATTCCCGCAAAACAAATATGAGACCCTTCTACTAGAAACATTTCACTAAGTAGCTATGTAGATGTTTGCAGTAATAAAGATCAAAAGTTTCAAATGTTTCCATTTCTTAAAATGAAATTAGATAGTACTTCAGTTAGGGTAGCGAAAGAAAATTACTTTATATTAATTACGTCCCTCTGAAACAAACAAAGTAAAAAAAAATACGTATCTTTATATTGACGTAGCATAATTCCTACAGTAACGTCATGTTACATTTGTATACACTGAGTAGCCGATCGGCGAAACCAGTTTGTATTTTTTTGTAATTAAATACTGTTTGAAAGGCATGTGAAGTCGTTTTTATCACTTAATTTATAGACTTCCATCTTGTGCCAAGTCATTTCATTGTCAAGTGTATTTATTCCAGTACAAGAGACGGATCATGCCGAAAAGCAAATGCAAAAAATGCGATGTCTACCTATACCAGCACTGAAACGGAAACATTTGTATCAGCACCTACGGAGGATCGGCAAGGAAGGAAACAAAATGAGATCAGTAGGAAATTATCATTAATTCCCAAAGCAATTGAAACATTAACAAACACTATCAAAGATAAAGAAACTCATCCCGTTGCGTCGGAAAATGTTTATCATGCCCTGTCCAAAATGACAAAAGCTATTAGTCAATTTTAAGAGAATATAACTACCTCGAACGAAATTAAATCTACTGAAAATTACAACAAAGGAGCCCTTGTTGCCGAAGAATGAGCTGTTTGCAGAACATATATTTTGTCAAAAACATGTTAATTTAAGATTCAGAAACGTAAGGAAGCCTTTTTGGGGTTTGATAAAAAGCAAAGGACACCATGAAACATACACTTGTTGGATCAACGCAGAACCAATTGTGATTCACAAATACCTTCAGAAAAAGAAATATCTTAATGAACATCCAGACCAAAGAACTGTTAGAGAGAATGCCACAATGAATTATTTTAAAATGGAGATTCAATTTCAGGAATTTAGAGTTCAAATAACATGAAGAAAGATCAAAAATTTTTATCACGAAATGGAAGAAATTATTCAATTAAAAAGTAATTGCTCAGTCCGTCGAATCTTATAGAAATGTGGAAAGAGGAAACTGCATACAATGAAGGTAATTAAAAAAACAGATGGAAGAAAAACGAACGCTTGCTTAGTGAGTACGAACAGAATTTAAAGGAAACCTATAGCAAGGAGTCACCCTCTTTCAAACAAATGGACACAAGTCGGAAGATACAGCCAACATATGGCCAAGCTGCAAAGTCTAAATCCATCAGAGAACATTATAACTATTATCTACTGGTTCCCAGAAACAGAGGAAATAACAGAGCAGAGATCAAACTGAAACAAAACGTTACAAGAAGCGATCAGACGTGGAACAGAAATAGAGACTATAGAGCAAACGAGGGGCAGATTAGAAATTATGACAGACTAACAATATTTAAGAAACTGAGACGAAGACAGCAGCGACAAGAAAGAAACCCAGAAGATACATTGATTCTGATAAGGACACGTATTTTAGAGGAGAGCTGAAACTACACAAAATGAAGTCAAAATATTCAATTTATCCAACAGAAAATTAACACAAGGAGAAATGAAACTTTTGATAAAGGGTCCCAAATTTACACCCACACCCGAGAATGAAAATAAAGTAGAATAAGAAACAGGTTTAAATAGATTTCATAGAAAACGTAGACTGAAAGAATTCTTTCATGAAAAAATGTTAGATAATGATGATTCATCAGTACGTAAGAATAGCAATTTTGCACAACCTAAAGGTCGTAATATAAATTTGAACACATTCATCGAAGCCAATAAAATCTTTCCACACACACAATTAAATTTCAATTAGAATTATCATATAACATTGGAGGAAAGGAAAGCAATTACTTCCTTACAAAATGACGATAATGTTGTGGGGGGGGGGGGGGGGGGGGGGGGGGCGGGTGTATAGTAATAATGAATACGTATTATTATAAACATAAAAGTTTAGAAATGCTTGAAGATAAAATATATTACAGAGAAACTGATGAAACATGTTCTAAAATAGCATTTAAGAAACTTCGAGATGTCATTAAATTTAGCAGAGATATTAGCAGGAAATAAATATATTATTTCATAAACTTAAGATTTCAAACCCAGTATGTTTTATGGTCTGCCTAAGATTCATAAAAGTAAGCTTTTAAAAGACAAATGCATTGAAACAAATACTGAATAACATATAGAACTAGGATACCCAGATGATCTAAAATTTAGACCGATAGTGGCAGTTTAATATGTGAAACACATACATTTAGTAACCTCGTAGATATTTTTATCAAAACCCTTCGTCTGTCATGTTAAAAGTTACATTAGAGATGAATTATCTTTTTTGGATATTCTGGTTAAGAAAAGTGGTTACCAACTTTCAACAGACATTTTCTATAAAACAACAGATACAAAACAATACCTTAATTTAAAATCATGGCACACTAAACATACAAAATTGAGCATACCATATAACTTAGCAAGACGTATTTTTACAATAGTTTCAGATACCAAAATTAGGAATATACGCTTAAAAGAACTTATGTCATCGTTTCTTAACAGAAATTACCCTAAGACTTTCATCCAAAATGGAACCAGCAAAGCACTTAAAATTCCAAGAGAGACATTACTTCAAACACAAATTAAATCACATAAAGACACACTACCTTACTTATCTACATTCAACCCTAAAAACCCTGAACTCTATACAAGTATTATAAATAATTTACCTATAATAATGTCAGACACTATTTTTTGAAATGAAATAAGATAGTACTTCAGCTATGTAAGCGAGAGAAATTTACTTCATAAAATGCTTTAAACCAAATCTAAACAGACGTCTACATGACAGTTAAATACTAAACTATCAAAAATCAAAATTAATTACGTCCCTTTTAAACAAACAAGGTCACAATTACGTTCCTTTATATTGACGTCGCGTCATTCCCAAAGTAACGTCACGTAATATTTGTATACACTGATGAGCCGATAAGCGAAACTCATTTGTACTTTTTGTAATTAAATACTGTATGAAAGGCATATGAAGTCTTTTTTATTACTTAATTTATATATATGTTTAAAATAATCTTAATATATAAGTGGTATACGTCCTGGCATTCGTATTCAAAGAATATCTTGGCATCAACGTAAACAGCAGATTGAAAACGCGCAAAAACGTAATTTATGAGGCGCTATGTTCATAGTGCTAATTTTATTACGTGCTAGCATACTTTAAAACGAAATAAAGATGTCGTAAAATCGTTTGAAAATGTCTACACAATCACAAGCGGGAAATCCTAATCACACTGATTGCTTCCCTGGATCCAATTAAGACATAAGTTATGATATATAAGCAAGCACATAAGACAACATTTAACTGGCTATTAATACATATAGCTTCATAGTAATATTAACTATTGTGCAATTTCGAACAAGACACTAATATCACATTACTATCTATCCTGACAGTAATAATCAATAATAATTGCAAAAATTTCGCAGGATTCTTGCTACCATCTACAAAAGGTATAAGTCGATAAAAGTTCATCATTTACTAAAATGACAGATGATCTTATTGTCAGAATGTAATTCTGTTTCTCAATATAAATTCGATAATATCAGAAAGTTAATTGACACAACGGACAAATAAAAGACGTGTTGATTGTACATATATACTCAACAAAATCATTAAATTGTCTTGTCTATGCCCTTGTTAACTTTTAACTATTTGAGGAAATACCGAAAAGAATCATAGATATCTGTCTATGTTCATCTATATAGGTATGAGGTAATGAGATACGTTGGACTAAATAAAAGCAACAGTTAACTTAGGAATCTCACTTATGTAAAACGGATAAATGTATTGCCTGCTTTAAATGTTCTCATATCCATTTTGAATATCATATTACAATCTTCAAGACTAATCGAAAAACTTGCATCCCATTTCGATTGAGGAAATATATGTATTTTCTCATACGTAGACGCGTTTTCGCAAAATACTCTCGTTTCATTGAGAATATGTTTAAAATGACCAACTTCGCCCTTGAAGTCATTTCCTTGTTTTTTTATCTTTCGGGTAAGCTCATTTGAAAAGTAATCATAAATTTCATATTCCAATTTGTTTGTGGATCGAATGTGTTCTGTCTGACTTTTGTTAAGAAACACTTGCTGGTGATCAGTTGTCCTTTTCTTTGCATAAATTATGTCTGCAAACGACCAATTAAGAAGTCGTTTTAAAAGAATTAGGGACTCGTGGATTCTTTCTAAAATAAGTACGATTAAAAATTCAGAGTTTAGAGTTTTTATGATTTTTTGCGAAAGACGGCTATCGATTTCGCTGTTGCTTATTCCAAAGTAAGAGGACATATAATTTTGAAGTCCGTACATTGACGTATTAAGTACAATTTCATCGATAAATCTTTGTGCAGAAAGTTCCATGTGTCTTCGCAAAGTTCTGTACTTGTGTTGAAAAAAGGCGTGACTGATAACCCTTTGACCCGGTTCACGAACACTTCCTATTATTGCAGGATCAGGGACGATTTGAGTGAAAAAATAATAATTATATATTGTATGCGTAGCAAAAATATCAAAATGTTGTCCGTGTTCTACTAAAAGCTTTTGTTGAATGTCTGATATAAAATTGTTCCTTGCAAGAAACACTGTAAGATTATGATTTATTCCAAACCTGACGAATATGCATGAAAATGTACTTGAACCAGTCTTAGGTATTTTCAAAAAAGCTATCCTTTTAATTTTTTGCCTAATCTTAGTTGATTTATTTACTAATTCATCCTCTTTGAACACATTTTTCAATGATAACATTGTCGCAGTTGTTGATGAAGCCATCCATATAAAGTTTATTGAGAGCACAAGTAGAAAGGCAATTCCAAAAATACTTTTAAACCTGGAATAAAGAAAAGTAGGTACGTAAACACATTTCTCAAAATAATCATCCAACATATTAGACAGCTGGAAAATATAATGTCATCGCTATTTACAGACTTGAAATTCTTCACTTGGCATTCCGTAAAAGTATTATTCAAACTGACTGCCGGTACTTTTCCAGTGCTGTAGGGTATATTGTAATTTTCTTATTAAACATGATCTCCATGTACCTTTTATCTAAATCATCATTAAGCCAAAGCAGTTTTAAGGCAAATATTGTGCTTTATAGTCGCCGATAGATAACATCACAGATTGTAAGCACGCCGTTTATTCATAATTGTTTTTTGCAAGTAATGATTTGTTCCTACTTTATGTCTACTTTATCTTTTTTTTACATTTGGAAGTATAGTTACACGTTACCAGTTGGAAGGATTGCTATTGTTGTTAGATCTGTAACAGGCAAAAATTCATATTGTAAATGGAACTATTTCTTACCGTTTATGATTATGAAATGATATTTAACAGAACCATAAACATTATAAGGTTTTTATGCCTCGAGTGAATTTTGCACACGGCATATATAGTAAATTTTTATTGCTATGGTCTATTAAAGGTATATTAAATCCAGATTTCATATTTTAAACATGAACTATACCTTCATATAGTTTTGTAAACATAACATTAATACGTTTGTGTATGCATATGGTTAAAAGAGTACACACTGTATACATATATAGATAAATATAGTAAAAGTGCGTACTACAACTAAAAGCTGACTCTTTTTATTCAACTAAATTGTTACTGCATGACATTTAATTATGGATGTAGTTCTATATGTAAACTTATTTTATATATTTAGTAAAGTTACATACATTTGATGAGGATTTTATACATTTGAAACAAATTTCTAAAGACGAAATATTTGACTGAAAGATGGTCATCGGATATCTTTCAAATATGGTTCTGTTATACATTATTTCGATTATTATATCGAGGGCTGACCGGGAAACTATTGTGTCTGCATTTTTGTAAATTTTACAGGAGAAAGAAAAAACTGAATATTTCTTAAAAAACACAGCTTAGTATTACCATTCTTAGTAAATCATTATCAATTGAAATAAGAAATAATATGTTGGCTTTTAAAATGTACTCAAATAATTTATTTTTAAGATTTAGCGAAAAGTGTCACATACAATAGTACAAAATGACGTTATTGAATTTAAAAAATTACTGTGAAACTATTGTATCTGCATTATTCATTCAATATTATTTATAAAATTCATATTGCTTTAAGCATAGAATTATTGTTTTATTTATAAATAACATAAACTACAAATATACAATGAAATTAGTGTTAGATACAGTATTTTCTTTCTGATGACCGGGAAACTATTGTATCTGCACTTCGATTATGTTTTCATTTTTTATTATTATCTCATTGAATTATCACTTATTTGTAATTATATTTTTGTATTTCCATCGATAAATTGGTAAATGAATTAAACTAAACAATACCTTAAGCCAGTATATTAAATAATGGTCAAATAAAATAAAAATATGTTTATCATTACCTTAAATTATTTATTTTTTTTTTTGTTCTTTTGCAAGCGTATGCATTAATACTTGACTGTACACATTTCATTACATCCAGATATAAATTTTATACATGAAATCAAGAAATTAATTTATGCTAAAATGAAGCTATACAAGGTGGAAATGAGCTGCAACATGAGAAAACCAACATAGAACATTTATGACTAGTGTGGATCCAGACCAGCTTGCGCATCTGTGCAGTCTGGTCAGGATCTTTACTGCTTGCTAACTGTTTAAGTTTCTCTAATTGCAAAAAGTAAACAGTATGGATCCTGACCAGACTGCACAGATGCACAGCTATGTTAGTTTAATTTGAAATGGTTTCACCCCTCCCAAATCTTCAACAAGAATTTAATTTTTCAGGACAGTCCTGTTGCTTTTGAAGTGACTGTGTAAGGCATAAACAAATTGTTTGTTTCCATTGTTTGTTTACAGTATTCCGACCTACCCAAAATGGTTGGTCCGACCCTAAAATTTTAATGTTTTTATGGCCTTAGCGATTTTTTTTTTCAAATTTTTAATAAAAAATTGCAGAACTGCACTGTTTATGCTTTAAACATGGTCAGTGATGTTAGAAAGGAACTTATTGGAGCCCTAAAGACATAACCTTCTTATTTGTATTCATTTCTTGACATAAAAATAATTTCCGAAAAATCTCAATAATTTTAAAGAAACAAAAAAACATTTTCCAACCTACCTACCCTAATTTATTTTGTGCATGCTACCGAAAACAAAAACAAATTAAGGCCTAATTTACCTTTATGTGAACAATTTAATATGTGATTTTGTTCTCTGTATCACCTGTGTTCCAGCTACAGTAGTACAGTGAAACTTTGGTAAAGACAGAATATTATCAGGAATCATTTTAAAAAATTGCTGAAAACAGAGATTTCTACATGACACCGTCTCGTTTTCTTTTTTGGACAAAGGTTTTCATATACATTCAAACATTTAAATCGTTATAGTTCAAATAAAAAAGGACAAAACTGACTGTATGAACTAACATGGTTATAATAGAGCCACGTCACATTAACAACTGCCTTTGGTAATCTTCGGGACTTTGCAAACAGTGGGCCCAGATCAGTCTGATCAGGGCCCACAGTGTTTGCTAAGTAACAAAAGACCTATTAAACTTTTTCAAGAAGCAATTTACTGATCCTATTTAAAATTCAACAACCTAAAAGCACAAGAAAGCCTGGATCTACAGTAAATCTTGACAGTAATTTACTCAGTCATTAAGACACTTTTTTGCATGACATGGCTCAATTATACAATAGTATTCAGCATTAATTTTTTTCGGAAAAATGGCTTTGAAGCTTACAAGCCGAGTTCTTTCTGAAAAGATAGTTACAATTTTCAAACAACAAAAATAACACGATCCACAGAGTCGTGAAATGCTCACCTCAGTGATACCAATTTACCTAATGTATAAGCTCTTGGTTTCTTGGTTTTAGACTAGATAATATTTTCAAATATTTTCCTACATAAGTGTATGTAAAAGAAGATTTTAAGATTTTACAGCTTGAAATATCTTGGTAGAAACATCTTGGTAGAGGGTCACCTCACAAACATTTCTGGACAGGTTTTGTTTAAACAATTCATGCCTAGCAATCTGCGAATGAGGACTTTGGCAAACGCTGAAGACCAACCTTAGACGCAACAGAATGTGATGTATGATTAGGGACTTCACTGTTTGCATGAAGGATTCACTTGTTCTAAGTAAATCAAGACCTTACACCCCATACAAGTTTGCACATACAACATTTTATTTCATAACCAGTGTGTTTGCAGTTACCGTGAAACTATTGTATCTGTATCACATTATGTGAAAATGTTAATGTAAACTATAATTTATTTTAGTTCTTTAATATTCACATAAAACCTGAACAACAGTAACAAGTTTTCTCGTTGTTTGGTGTTTAAATTACAGACCATAATGTCACAAATAATGTTTTTTTCAAATTGAGACTGTAACAGGAAAAGTTACCGGGAAACTATTGTATGTGCTTAGGAGGCAGATACAATAGTTTCCCGGTCAAAGAACTTTTAAGAAGTTGATGGTTGCAGATACAATATTTTCACATTATTAAAAAAAGAACAAGAAATTATTGGAAAGTTTTTATAATATTTTTGCAGTAGATGTATGACAATAAAAGGCTTAAGAAAATGCAATAAAATCATTTTTGGTCAAAATGTCAGATACAATAGTTTCCCGGTCAGCCCTCGATATGTATCTTAAGTAAACAAATATATGTAAAATGGACGCATTATTTCTTGAAGCATATATAGTATAGTGTCAGATATAGTAGGTAAATGTGATGTCGACGAATATGATTTGTCCTCCTAAGGTAGTTGGCAATACTAAACAAATGCTGTTCAATTAAAAGCATAAAAAGAGATTATACAAATTTTGTCTAAATCACTGTCTTTGCAATATTGCAAGTGGCAAAAACATTGTGGCCTCATTGTGGACTTAAAAATAAACGTTCTTATAATGCCTGTCAGACGACAATGTTGTGTCTTTTGTTTACTTTGAGGCGTGAGTTCTGACTGGTGGGGTATTTCTAGCAACAGAAGAGGATACCATCATATAATTTTTCATAATACAGTGCAACCTCTGTAGGGCAACACCCTTTGGGAGATACAAATATTGACTGTCATGTAGAGGTTGTTGTTATGGAGAGGTAAATTTGATAGTATATTTCAGCTGAGGGAAAATTTGATGATGCTGTTATAGAGAGGTTTTTGCTTAAGGTATTGGACCCGTAATAGAGTACCTCCTTTTTGAAGAGTATTCAATTCCTACCATAAACCAACTTTGACTGCAGTTTTCATGGGGGGGGGGGGGGGGGGGGGGGGGGCGTAGGTTCAAGCCCCACTGGGACCAAAATTTTTTTTCCATATTTTCCTTTTTTTCTAGTAAGTTTTTACTTCTTTCAAGACTTATTATGGATGTATTGTACAAAAGAGGAAAATGCTCATTTTATAAGCGAATTCTTTCTTTTCAAAGTGAATTTACCTCTGAATCAGGAGGGGTAGAGTCAGACATCTTTAAAAATACTAAGTTACATGCGGTAAAAGTTCTCTATTTTGCATTCATTCTTTAGATTACATATTGTGGAAGAAATGCAGGTAGGTTTTACTTCTGTCCCAAGGTTATTTTTGAATGAAGTGAGCAAAATTCAAAACAGACCCACAGGATTCAACCTTAATTTTTCAATGTTGGGGTTAGAATTCTGTCTCATTAAATCTGTTTACTTGAGGCACCCTAGAAAAATTGATATTTACAGTTTTATTTTGTGTTTTATAATTGTTTAATAATAGTCTGATGTTTCTTTTATCAAAGTTAATGCTGTAATGAATTCTCTGCAAACGTTTTAGAACGTGGCCATCACATTGAAATTTGTCTCTACTTGAGCTTGAGGAAATACCATAAATTATACAACATTTACAAAAAACGGCACGGTAAAAGTTGTTTAAAATTTGCAACACAGTGTGAAACATGGTCAACTTCAAGAATATACAAAGCAAATGCATTTTTTTAAACATTACTATTAGGGGTCCAATACCTTAAGAGAGGGCCGCTCCTGAGAGGTTGTACTGTACATGTTTTCAGTAAACATAATATCATAATTTTTCAAAATGATAAATATAGCAAATTAAGAAAAATACATCTATAATTGCCCTACCATTTCTCGAAATTTTAAGCACTCCGGGTCATAGGACTGGAATCCCCAGATGACCTTTTTGATTGTGTTTGCATCAAGATTGTAACGAAACCTTTCCAAAATCAAAACCTACCACAGAGAACACTATTGACTCGGTATTACCGTGACAGTATTATTTTCTCCATTATATTTAGTTGAAAGGAATGTCTTGGTACAATCATGGCATATTCACTTTTCCAAAGGAGGTTCCAGTTACTAAAAATATGTTAATATTCCATTCTAATAATAACGAAGTAATATCAACAATTCAAGAGCTATGAGGGCGGAGCTTGTGTCAAGTTAATAATGCATCTCTTCTCCCTGATATGATACGTCTAAGACAGCAAAATAATAATGAAGCAGAGGATTCTGGTAATTTAAATAGAGTAGCCTTGACCCCAGAGATGACTCAGCGTGACGTATGTCAGTAAAACAGTTTTAGGCAGTAATATATATGCTTAGATCCAATTTATTTCAGTTAATTAACTCTGATTTTGTTAAGCATAATTGATTTTTATTATAACTACTATTTTCAGACAGAAACGAAAAAAAAACTGCATTAATTTATTTCTAAAAAAAATGAGCTTCATATTGTTGCACACGAGTGCAGGAAACCCCACGACTCAACAACAATGAAACATAACTGTGTTTTTCAGTGTGAAAATACGGGAAATAGCACGTCTCGCTGAAAACACTTAGGAGTGCACAGACTTCTAGTGATTATTCTGAGCGTGTAATAATCGATACCTTGTAAGTGTAAACGTGTAACACCATTCAGTTATATCATTTCGATCCGCAAACGTATTTTATACGTATAAAATAAGCACTCATTAAATGTGAAGCACTCTTTCTCAGCACTTGTCTGACTCGAGATAACATGTCGGCTTGACGTCAATATTGCCGGGTTTCAACGGAAAGATGCATAGATTTTTCATTTTACAACAACATATTAATAAATACTAACCCCTTTTATTATTATTATTATTATTATACCACTTTTATATAGCACTCTTTTCATGCACATGTATACGTTAAAAAGTGCTTTACTGAATAAATTGCAAACAATACAAACAGATACGCATACAAAAATAACGCATTCCACATTAACAAAAATCATGAATGTAAAACATATAGATAAAACAAGACAAACATACATATTTAAAAGTATTTAAGTGACCCTAGGATAAAATACTGTTCTACGCTGTTTTATGAAGAAGAAAAAAACATCAATGTATCGGTCAGTTAACGAAATATTGTACAAAGACGTGGGTTTTTAGCAGGTTTCTGATAGCAGCTAGCGTGTGAGCTTCCCTGATCTTGACCGGAAGGGAGTTCCAAAGCTTTGGAGCAGTGAACGAAAAGCTGCGATTGCCATATATCATGGTTTTAGCTTTTGGCATAACCAGTGACAGCGTGTCTTGTGATCTTAGATTTCTGATCGGTTTATACGCTTCTATCATATCCCTAACATAGGCAGGGGACTGATTGTGTAAAGCCTTAAAGGTGTGGGTCAGAACCTTTTCACTGGCCACCACTGGAGCTCCTTCAGAGCCGGTGATATATTATTGCGACGGGGCGTCTTAGTGATGACGCGAGCTGCCGTGTTCTGGACAACTTGTTAAGTGTGCTGTTTGGAATACCACTTAACAAGGCATTACAGTAGTCTAACCGTGAAGTAACCAGGCTGTTTACAAGGGTCTTTGTGGCACCACTGGTAAGATACCGTCTGATGTGAACGATTCTGCATATCCAGCCCGGCACATAGAGTTGACTTGTTGTTCCATACCCATACTGTTGTCAAATACTGCACCAAGATTCCTAACACATTTTGTGGATTTTATCACAGAGACACATACCTTCACAGAGGCGTCATCAATGTACTTGGAGTTACGCTTTGATGTGAACAGCATGACCTCTGTTTTATCAGCATTGAGCTTCAGCATGTTGTAGGTAAGGACTGTTTACTAAAAGGTAGTTCTAAAGGAACTTGTATTCATTCGTAAATGATTCTAAAGATGTGTTGAATTGTTATGTTAATTAATTGTCATGTTGAAATGTTTTTATGACAATTTTTTTAACCTAATGAAAAAAGTTTCATTTTAAATCTTTCTTGTGGTATAAGATTCTCCACAAGAACGATCATATTTGGCAATTCACTTTGAATAACATTATTAAAGAACATTTAACAGTAGGTTGTGCAACAGTATCACTGTACAATGGATATCTTAAATCTTACCATTTAAAAGCAACATTTTTACCTTTACTGAAAAATGTCCAAACACTAAATTGACTAATAATTTTGAAAGATTCAATCATTTTGCCATTTTGTTTCCTAAAAAAGTAAACAAGTGTATATATTTTGATTGTTGTATTGATTAATTGTTCCCCAAAGTTACGTTGGAGACACTAAAATGTGAATAATGGTGTTTTTAAGACTTTTGTTATTAGTAAGCTTATAACATTCAATATTTTGTTGATAAATACAATATACATAATAAACATGTAGCAATAATAAACAGCGGGAAATCAATTTATGGTTTTTCCCTACTGCCTGAACGGGAAACATGTTACTCAATATAGTAACTTGTTTCCTGTTCGGTATAAGTCCAATAATTTACTGCAAAGGATTCATTTTCCTTGTTCATATATATCATATAGTCTTTGAAACTGCAAAAGTGATCACAATCAATAAAATCATATTACTTGTACTAAAGTTTTATTGCTCACTATACATGTATTGCAAAAAGTATAATTAATCACATGTATATTGCTATTGAATAATACTGTCAGTAGAACCTCCTGGACCGCTGCGGAAAATTTTCCATGGACGTCCAAAGAAAAACTCTGGAAAATTGTTCACGGACGTCCGTGGAATAACTCCAGAAAATTGTCCATGGGAAGTACTCTGGAAATCCCTGGACATTTTTCCGCATTTTTCCGCAGTATTCCATATCCAACTCCGGAAAGTTTGTCCGAATACTCAGGAGTCCGGACTCCCATGGAAATTAACAGACATTCCATGGAAACCTCTGTAATTTTCTCAGCCCGCCATGGAGAGGAAAGCTAAATGTTGTAAAACGGGAAAATATAATTATTTTGGTATATTTATTTGTAATCAGAATTTATATACATTATAATGGCATAGTGAAAAATGTATGTTTACGCCTATTTTACTTCAACTATATTATTTAAAGAACTTGAGAATCTTGAAATTAATCCAGAAATATAAATTCTTCAACCAACATCAAGCTTTTGAAATTACCCTTGAAATTATCTTAAAGAGGATGAGAATATTATTTCTTCAAAAATACTTTAAATCAATGTTGTGCAGTATTATTCAAACCTTTTTGAGAAGAAGCACTTGTCGTACTAGGAATAGTTCAGTTTCAAAATCAGGTTACACTGGTGAAATTGAGTTGTAAGAACAAACAATGCAAACTGGACACTTTGATTGTTTTTCTCAATAAGGATCAGAAGGAACGAGAGCTGTCCGTAAGATAGCATGTTCGACTTTTCTCAGTGCTTGACTCTGAATTAGAGCTTTGCCAGTAAAGACATTACAAAATTTTAACCAAAAAAATCTAATATAAAAAGGGCCATAACTCTCTCAAAATTTAAATCAGAGTTATGGGATTGTTTCTCTTGGTGTAGACTTTGATAGTAAATAAATATTTTAAGTTTCAAGTCAAAAGCTTTGATAGTAACAGAGATATTTGACTTGATCAAACACTTTAACCAAAAAATATTCTAAGTTAAAAAGGCATAACTCTGTCAAAATTAAAATCAGAGTTATGGGGATTGTTTCTTCTGGTGTAGACGTTGATAGTCAATAACTATTTTAAGTTTCAAGTCAAAAGCTTTGATAGTAACAGAGATATATGACTTTATCAAAACATTTTACCAAACAATTCTCAGTTAAAAAGAGGCATAACTCTGTCAAAATTAAAATCAGAGTTATGTGGATTGTTTTGCCTGGTGTAGACTTTGATAGTAAATAAGTATTTAAAGTTTGAAGTCAATTGCTTTGATAGTAACAGAGATATTTGACTTGATCAAAAACATTAACCAACGGCGACGGCGACGCTGGTGCGAATGCAGTAGCTCTACTTTTTCTTCGAAAAGTCGAGCTAAAAACCAGTCAACTGCAGTGTATTAAATGTAAATATTTTCCATAAGAAGAGTGCAAAGTAGTTTGAAACTTCTTAGATAAATTTAAAATTATTTTTTTTTTTCATAGCAGTTTTTTACTGTTGATAATGCACATACCTAAAATAACTACCACAAATAATAAGTATTTACATGATAGATTCAATGAAAACAGAAACATCATTTGAGTGAAGACTTAATTACTAGTATTCCAAAAAGTAATTCCGAATTTTAATGAACTTGTGGAGATGTATTTAGTTATGGATGGAATCCTCAAGTCAGTTTTAGTTCATACACCATTTCATCATTTGATAGTAAACATTGATAGCTGATTGCATTTAGAATATGTGACATTAGAGTGCCGAGTGTTTAAGCTGAATAAAACATGTTTAAGGCACCAGTTCACAAGGAATGTATAATGTCATATAGGCTTTAGATGTTCTAGCACAGGCTAAACCGAAAAGATTGTGTCTGTAGTGCTGACTAAGTATATATGCCACCTTATTTTTACCTTATTTTCGTTTTCTATTAAAATTGATACCTCAAGAATATATACAAATCGCTGCCTTAGGACTGGCACCTTAAAAATAAAACAGCCACCTTAAAATAATGTTAAGGTAAAAATCTTCTAGTAAAAGGACATAACACTTTGTTGCAAGCATGATACAACTTTAAATAATTTTTCAAGGATTTAAATACAATTTTAAAAAAAGTATTTACAGTAAATACAGACTTAATAGAACTGTTAATTCTGAATGAAAGTTTTTATGTAGAAGTGTTGGATTGTGATGATGATTGGTGCATGAGTGTTGTTGTGGTCAACTAAAATAAAAGTATTTAAACGTTCGGACGCGGTGACTTGTGTTTACATTTCGTCGCCTGATTCTTATAGTGCTCTATCTCCATTTTTTGAAAAAATGAGATTTTTACGTCATTTTGTTTGTCTCGCCGAGCTCTATCGTTCTGGAGCAAGAAAACGTAACATTTGACGTCATAGAGAAAGATCCTGCGTAATACTTTGCTCCATGTCCTCTGTTTGAATGTAACAGTAACGATTAAAGTACTCTATCTCAAGGACTTAAAGCACTGTAATGTTTAAAATTATTCTGACCAATCATACACATAAACTAACATCATGTGATCATCATTATACTTTGTAAAGGAGTGCTCTATCTCCATTTTACTTAATCCAGAATTACTCTAACTCCATTTTAACCAATAGAATGCACAGTTACATGCATGTGATCACAACAAAATATGGCGGATAGGCATAGCTGTAGCATGTTTGAAATATACTTAGAATGCCTATCTACACAACATGCATAGGTGAGATTGCTTATACAGGTTATTTTATCATTTTATTACTTATACAAACACATAGCATTGTCATTTAAGCTGTAGGCAAGAAAATACTTGCAAGATTTGCAACAGACCTGTATTGATGTGCATTTCGGATAGAAACTATTTTCGTCATTCTGAAGCTGTATCTTAAGAATTACCACTGAATATAACAACGGTATTTGCAAACATGTTTCCGAGAAGCAAATTTGTGATAGTAAGTTATTGTCTATTAAGAGCAGTAGAAATAAAACCAAAAACAGAACATATTTTACTTTACAAAGTTACAGTAAGGCGCCAACTAATTTTCTTGTTGATCACTTTTTTTAGCTATGCAAATTTTGCTGAATGCAGCATTCGTAAGACAACAAGAACTGGCAGTACAATAGCCCTACTTCCAGACGCAAAAATCCTATCGTTAAACTTGCAACCCTTGACAACAGAGAAAATTGAAAATTAAATACTTAAAAAACAATGACAAATATCAAACAAGGAATGCAATGCTGAAATTCAACTCACTAACTGCAAATGTTTAGTTGCAAAATAAATGCCATGAATTCTTGTTATGATACTCAGTATTAAGTTGAAATGTATGCCACCAGATTTGAGAACGACATGCAGAAACTAAATGGAATATATACAAGTTAAGATTAGTATGAAAGGTATGACCGGGACATATTATTTGCGATGTAATATCTTTGAGCCTTAATTTAATTGTCAGAATTATGTGAAAAGTTAACAAGAGGCCTAAATGGGCCTAAGTCCTTCAACTGAAGAAAGCCTTAACCATCTGACTTTGCTTCTAACTAGGTTTGGTGAAAATCCTTTAACCTGTTCATTATTTTTTATTATCATTTTGCTGTCACGCACCAAAGCACATAACCATCGAAAGAAATCATCTAAAGTTATTTCTTTTTCAACTCTAGTGGCCTATAAAAGGGCCAAAGTGTCCCTATTTGAATAGATTTGATATAAGACATAACATGGTAAAAGACCTTATAATGATGCTCCGGACAAGGTTTTATGAAGACCCATTCAGGAGTTAGAGAGGAATTTAGTAAAAGGTATCTCTATTTTGCAACTCTAGCAGCCCGTAAAAGAGGCCACACTAATTGAATAAATTAGTTAAAGGACCTAATAAAAGTTTGATGAAGATCCATCAAGCGGTTGAGAAGTAGTCATTTAAAGGCATTTGTAGCTTTAGGTCTAGTGGCCCCTTAGAGGGCCATGCGCTCCCCCACCCCAACCCACAATTAAAAAAAAATGGAGGGGGCAATATAATGATGCTACGGACCGATAATGATGACAGTCAATTGAGTGGTTCATTAGAAGTAGTCATTAAAGGTATTTTTGATTTTAACACTAGAATGAGCAAACAGTCTCCGTTTGAATAAAATTGAGAGAGAGCCCTCTAATGATGCCACCGGCCATCTCTGATGAAGATCCGTCCAGCGATTCATAACCAGAAAGTATTTCTATTTGTAGCTCTAGTTGCCCCTAAGAGGGGCAACGTGCCCTTAATCAAACAAATTTGAGTAAGGACCTTATACTGGTCTCTAGACCAAGTTTGGTGAATATCCATCAAATGGTTCATGAGTAGTCGTTTAAAGGTATTTCTATTTTGAACTCTGACAGCCCCTGAAAGGGACCAAGTGCCCCTAACAGAACAATTTTGGTGAAGATTCTTATAATGATGCTACAAATCAAGTTTGAAGAAGATCCATTGAGTGGTTCATGAGATAAAATCATTTAAGGGAATTTCTAATTTAGCTCTGGTAACCCCTCAAAGGGGCCAATCGTCCCCATCTGAACCAGTTTGGGAGAGGATGTTATAATGATGCTACAGACTATGTTTGATAAAGATCCATCAAGCGGTTCATGAGAAGTTTCTTAAATGTTTTTCCTATTGTTTTTGCTCTGGCTGGCAGTAGCTGCCCTTAAAGGGGCTAAGATTAACCATTTGATCAAACTTGATAGAGATCTATCCCAAATTCTACTGACCAAGTTTTGGTATAAATGTAACCAGTAGTTTCAGAGGAGAAAAATTTTAAGTACAATGTTGACGCAGGAAGACGGACGATGGACGCCGTACAATCCACCTATACTAATAGCTAAAAAAAAGAAGAGACATGAATATAACATTGATTGTGTTGTGTAAAAGAGAACTGGTATGACTGACAAGTACAGTTACATGCAAAAATTGAACATAATATAAAAACTGTCGTTTTGTGAAAGAATACAGTTATTACTGAGAATATCTAGTTGCAAAGACAATGTCATTAGGTATTGTTATAATGCTTAGTATTATGTCAAACTTAATGCCAACTAATAACAAAACACGAAAAATCTTACTCAGCGTAATGAAAAGCTAGTTGTATTTGGCAAATAGAATAGTTACGACTAAAAAGATTTTAGATCTTTGTTCATTGATGACAATAAAATTATTGCGGTTACTGTGTAATTAAACTTCAAAATCTTTCTGTTGTTGTTTAACACAATACTTCGTTATGGTTTATGAATACCCATCTGCAAATAAGTAGGACCAATGTGCCTAGTTTAATGGCGAATTATGTCTATAGCGTAGCAGTTCAGTTAACCCTGAGCAATAAGCACAGGATGGTAAAACCATTGGCAATTGGCAAATCAGTCCAAATCTTCTGACTTTGAACACCCGCCCCTCACCATTGTTTGAAACCTCGCTTTTTCATGTGAGGAAGCCATCCAGTTGACACGAAGAAAGTCATATACCCAGGTATCCGCGCGTGCCAAAAATAATGCAACTAGAGTCCTCCTCCTCAAAGAAAATCTTGAAAGTTGCAATATGGCCTATGATATTGTGTCAGTTTGATGATACTAAAACCAAATCCAAACCTCCTTTAATTTCAAAATGAGTACAGTGACTGTCATTACTGTTCAAGAGCTCTCGCACTATTTTCAATATACAATTGTAATAAATATCATCTTGCTCTATGTCCAATTTTGTAAATTCACAGTGCTCTATCTCCCGATAGAGCAATACACCTTTAACATTTTTTTCTATTTTTGTCAAATTTGCTCTATCTCCAAAGTGAAAAATGTATAAATGCAGAAAAGTAAAAACGAAATGTATTTAAAAGCATTTACAGTCTGAAAGAACTAAGCGCAAGGAACAAGTAGATATATTTATCATCATTTTCGCCCAGAAATAAAGAAACTAGACGAGAGTTAAACTTTGGAAGCGATTTTCGCCACGTTTAAAAAATGGTAGATAGAGCATCGTTCCACTCACGCGACGATTTAATTTGGAATATTTGAATAGCACTTTTCTACGTGCTAGTTCATTCATTTCATTATATACAGCTTGATGTTGTGTGATTCCTGGATAGGGCGGCAAAGAACACTTATTATAAGTGCCACGCCAACCTATACACATACATGCAAGCTAACGGTATTGCATGAATGGTTTTAGATATAACTGAGTGGATGGTTGAACTTACTACGCATAAGACTGATTTCTTGTTATTTCTGGACAGTCAAAAAGTTATGTTATCTTTTCAACATAGGCAAACTGAAACTTCATATTTGCTTATTTGGCATAAGTAGAACATCCAGAATATGTATAGGTTTGTACATACTTTCTAGTTTCTAAAAATGGGTGGTTGTCGCTACCCTAATCGAGGCTTCAGCAGGTCTAGGATTTCGTCGTTTTTACAAACATTATGTGAGGATACAGATAATCAATAAATTTAAAGGTTTTTCAGTCTATAAATTTACAGATTTGTCTGCTGAAATTACAATTTAGCTCGAAACCACAGGTTAAAATGAGGTATTTCAATTATTGCATGCAAAGGTAAAGATAATAGGAGAATTTCAGACAATTAGGATCACTTTAATTTTTCACATTTTCCAAAAGTTAATGTCATCAGTATTTAAAGAAAATCTAAAATCACCTTTATCTAAGCATGCTGTCTTTAAATCGTTTAAATTTAAACCTGTGGTTTTGAGTTAAATTGTAACTTTAACAGATTTAGTACACCCAGTCTGTAAATTTATAGACTGAAAAATCTTTAAATTTATTGACTGTACAACATTACCACCTATTTACCTGCTTCTTGCGTATTTTGCTTGGAAATATTGTTTCATGGTGTTTCAGCTAAAAGTTGCGTAGTTTTCGGATGACGTACGACGTTGCACGAGCGTCAATCCTAGACGTTTATTTGCGTCACGAATCGATGGGTATAAGGCATACATGTATATTAACAGAATGTCTGTAAAATTGAAATGAAAAAATCCTAGAACTACTTCAGCCACATTGATGAAGGGCTAGTGATTTGAAGTCGGCGAATTTAACAACACGGAGGCCGCTGATACATGTTAGCAGCCCGATAGCTAAATCGGTATTGTACTCGCATTCTAAGCAGCCCGGTAGCTCAGTTGCTACAGCATTCACAATGTCAATGTGTTCCAAAGGCTCTAAAGCCCAGGTATGGCTATTCAGTACTGATCAAAATGCTCGGAAATGGATGTGACTGAGACAGATATAAATATATAAAACTCTTCTGAAACTATCAAATCTTTGACAATTAAATCTAATTTACCTTACCTTTTGTTACCTTTTGTTGACAGGGGAATTTTCGACGCCCTGCTATGGCGTACATGTATATTCCCCATTCAATTTCTGTTATCTCTCGTCGACGGCTCCGGTCTGTGTCGATTCCCTATTTATACAGTCGATAACTGGTGCTTATATTTTTCTTTGGTATAGATACTGCTGAATTTATTAGGTATTTTGCACCTGGTCAGAAACATTAAAATTCAAAACTTCTCTCAGTATATATCTGACATATCATAACGTTTATTAATCCAGTGCTCGTCAGGCCTTGTTTTAAAAGTGTCAACAGTTTTTTCATTTATTAGCTCAGCTAGTAAATTGTTCCATGGTGTTTCAACTCGATGAGCGAATGAATTTAAGCTAATAGTTTGACAGCCTATTATTTTGATATGGATTTTCTAGCAGCTTAACAGTATTTATGATTTGTTAATGTACAATGACGAAATTTACATATTCCTCTATCCGTAGCATCCTAGATATTTTCTGGCAGCATTTCCTACGCTTAAGATGACCGCAAAATCTTGGTGGATCTTTGTCTTTTTTTCGTTGAAAATTCACCGGAAGTTTACATATACTACGCTGTCCGGTACGATTAAAGCTGTTGTGATATTTATAATATCAATATGTGCTTAGGTCTTAGGCTAAAATTTTGTTTGGAATCTTACCACAAATATCTTGTATCTAACCGAAAAGAAAAGTGTCGGCTTCTAATCCACCATTTTTGTTTTCCCTTCCATACATGTACAGGTACATGTTTAGGTACCTTACATTTTAAGGTAAAAAAATCATCAACTTAAGGAAAACATGATCGAATTAAGGAGATTTTTAGACTAAGGTGCTTTATGAATAACACTTAAGATATGTCCTATCAACTTAGGAGAAAATGTAGAAAACTAAGGCAAATCTCAATAACTAAGGCATATTTGTTCCTATGTAGCTTTATGAATACCGGCCCAGATATGCAAATCGTACATAAACATAAAGCAATTTCATTTCTTTTTTAACAACAATTTTCATGTTATCTCCTCAGAGG
The DNA here is from genome assembly GCF_021730395.1 of Mercenaria mercenaria. Classification (NCBI taxonomy): domain Eukaryota; kingdom Metazoa; phylum Mollusca; class Bivalvia; order Venerida; family Veneridae; genus Mercenaria; species Mercenaria mercenaria. The sequence goes on from NW_026463588.1 coordinate 38,365, forward strand.
CACCATAACAGATAAAGTTAGTCACAAATTCCGTCATCGGTTGCACATACCATTAGAACATTTAATCTTAACAGACAGTCACGCATGTCACAGCTAGTTAGTATTTCCATGTAAAGACTAATATATTTTTTTCCATCATTCAGGCGTGAAGTTTTTCTTTTATTAAATATCTTGTATCTCACATTTAAGGACTGGTCCCTGGAGCATAACTGCTTCATTGACCTATGCCCGAATACAGATAGGCACTGCTCAATTTCAGTTTTGCCTGAAATTAAAGGAAAGAGACTAAACTGGTTTCTCATTGTGTAGAATTCCTTAAGCACAATTCAAAATTCACAAATGCCTTATTCGTCAATGGATCCATAATCAGCTTCATGATACGACCTTCAGCATCATCACTAATAACCAGACTCTAGTACAGCAATACAATACTATATACAGAAACAAGATATAATCTTATTTTGAAGACCATCAAGAGCTCCGCTAAATGGGACATTATACGCTCGAAGTTTTAGATAAACGGAGGTCTCTAACCATAAAACATAAGGGCAAAATGCTCCGAAAAAAAACAAAGACAAATATAAAACAGGGAATGCCACGCACCAAAAACGCAGCCTCCCCAAAACGAAACCTACAGCACGCATACGTGCACACCACCCGCACACACACACATACACGCGCACTCACACAAGGCCAATACACCACAAACACACACACACACACATACACGCGCACACACAAAGCCAACACATTAGGACAAAACGAACGAAGTCGCTCATCGGAGGAGGCCCTTGACCTTCTTACCTTGTTTCTGACAACATTTTGAGAAGATTCCATCAACTGGTTCATGGAAAGAAGTTGTTTAAAGGTTTTCTTTTTTTCAGCTCAGACAGCCCATAAAATGGGGCAAAGTGGAAATATTTAAAAAAAAAAACTTGAGAGGTGACCATACACGGATGCTACAGACAATGTTTGGTGATGATCCATCACCGATTCAGGAAAAGAAGTCTTTAAAAAATATTATATTCCTAGCTATTGCGGCCCCTATGGGTCAAGCAGAACAATTTGGGACAATTTCAGCAAACTAGAGAGAGAACCATGGCAGGATGATACAAATTTGGTGTAATTATGACTAGTAGTTTTAGAGAAGAAGATGTTTAAGTAAATATGTTGACGCAGAACGATGGACTACGGACAATCCGTCTACCATACAATTAGCTAATCCTGTACACAGTTCAAGTGAGCTAAACATATGCGGGGATTTGGCGTGTAATATGGATCGGGGGTTGGAAGGGAGGCTTTGTACTGGGTGGTGGTGGTGGTATCGCAATGTCTTAGGCTAAAATTTTGTTTGGAATCTTACCACAAATATCTTGTATCTAACCGAAAAGAAAAGTGTCGGCTTCTAATCCATCATTTTTGTTTTCCCTTACATACATGTACAGGTACATGTTTAGGTACCTTACATTTTTAGGTAAAAAATTATCAACTTAAGGAAAACATGATCGAATTAAGGAGATTTTTAGACTAAGGTGCTTTATGAATAACACTTAAGATATGTCCTATCAACTTAGGAGAAAGTGTAGAAAACTAAGGCAAATCTCAATAACTAAGGAATATTTTTTTCCTATGGAGCTTTATGAATATCGGCCCAGATATGTAAATCGTACATAAACATAAAGCAATTTCATTTCTTTTTTAACAACATTTTTCATGTTATCTCCTCAGAGGCACCACAACAGATAAAGTTAGTCACAAATTCCGTCATCGGTTGCACATACCATTAGAACATTTAATCTTAACAGACAGTCACGCATGTCACAGCTAGTTAGTATTTCCATGTAAAGGCTAATATATTTTTTTCCATCATTCAGGCGTGAAGTTTTTCTTTTATTAAATATCTTGCATCTCACATTTAAGGACTGGTCCCTGGAGCATAACTGCTTCATTGACCTATGCCCGAATACAGATAGGCACTGCTCAATTTCAGTTTTGCCTGAAATGAAAGGAAAGAGACTAAACTGGTTTCTCATTGTGTAGAATTCCTTAAGCACAATTCAAAATTCCCAAATGCCTTATTCGTCAATGGATCCATAATCAGCTTCATGATACGACCTTCAGCATCATCACTAATAACCAGACTCTGGTACAGCAATACAATACTATATACAGAAACAAGATATAATCTTATTTTGAAGACCATCAAGAGCTCCGCTAAATGGGACATTATACGCTCGAAGTTTTAGATAAACGGAGGTCTCCAACCATAAAACATAAGGGCAAAATGCTCCGAAAAAAACAAAGACAAATATCAAACAGGGAATGCCACGCACCAAAAACGCAGCCTCCCCAAAACGAAACCTACAGCACGCAGACGTGCACACCACCCGCACACACACACATACACGCGCACTCACACAAGGCCAATACACCACAAACACACACACACACATACACGCGCACACACAAAGCCAACACATTAGGACAAAACGAACGAAGTCGCTCATCGGAGGAGGCCCTTGACCTGAGAGAACCATGGCAGGATGATACAAATTTGGTGTAATTATGACTAGTAGTTTTAGAGAAGAAGATGTTTAAGTAAATATGTTGACGCAGAACGATGGACTACGGACAACCCGTCTACCATACAATTAGCTAATCCTGTACACAGTTCAAGTGAGCTAAACATATGCGGGGATTTGGCGTGTAATATGGATTGGGTTGGAAGGGAGGCTTTGTACTGGGTGGTGGTGGTGGTATCGCAATGTACTGTAATGTAGTTGTAATTCTTCAGTAAAGAAAGGCCGTAACTCTAGAAAAAAAAAAGGACCAATGAAAGTCCCAACAATAAACACATGTCCACTTCGTGTTGATTATGTAAACAAAAATTATTTTCAATTGGATGAAAACCGTAGGTGTTGAGTTCAAAATGTACTGATGTTGCATTCATATTTCATAGTACAAAAAAGGCCTAACTCCAGAATAAAAATATGTAATGAAATTACAAACAATATACCAATGTCCACTTTATTTAGATGGTGTGTACCAAGCTTCATTTCTATTAAATAATCTTTTATAGTGGTGACTCAAACAACATGAAAGGATCTGTAAACAGCCTTACAGGGTTTTTCCCTATAAAGGTAACTCCGGTGAAAGGAAGCAGTACAAAAGCAAACAAGAGCAGCGCCTGCGTGTGTCATGACTCCTCTGCAAGTGCTTGACATAGGCAAAATGCAAGAAAAGAGTTATGGTTCTTAGCCTTCTTATAAATTTTAATTGATGACAAAAGTGTATGAAGAATTAAAGCTATAGAAGTAATCAAGAAAAACTTATACAAAAATAACTATGAAATACTGATTTTCTAAATGAGTTATTCTGATGAAATGCAAGAGAGAGAGAGAGAGAGAGAGAGTGAGGGCTATGGTTCTTGACATTCTTACTAATCTAAAAAAAAACAGGTGTACAATGTTTCAAAGCTAAAGTTTTATGGAATTCAAGAAAAGTTGTACTAAATAAAAACTCAAATTTCCTAAGTAATTCCGACAGAATGTATATCAGACTTATATCTCTTGGCCTACGTATTCACCGAGTCTGCAAAGTTTCAAAGCTAGTGTTCTTATAGTATTCAAGTCAAGTCAAGTCAAGTGGACCTAAACAAAATATTTAACCAAGAAATTCAAATTTTCTCAGTACAATAATTCTGATAAAATTCGTGTTTCAGAGTCATGGTTGTTAGTCAACTTACTCACCTAATAATGATAAATAAGTGTACAAGTTTCAAAGCTATAGCTCTTAAAGTTGTTGTAAAAATGGAATTAAACATTTTAACGGACGCTGACGTAGACGACCAAATGACGACAATACCTCCTAGATTTCTTTCAAGAATCAGACGAGCTAAAAAGTGTTATTACCGCAATTCTGAAGTAAACTTTCCCATATGTTTGTTAACTGTTAAGCTTTTGACCGTTTAACAACTGTTTTTAAGATCCGATATGTATTTAGGTTAAGTAAATCACATCTATTTAAAAATCTGCAATTATATCCAAAATAGTATCTTTACGTATATTATAGTAAGTTTCATATTTTCCCAATTTAGACCATTTCCAAGGAGATTTTCTAAATTTCACCGGTGTTTGTGGCATTCCCAAATTGAGGTAAAAATGGTCTCGCTTTAGATACACACCCAAGTCAGAGATTTCCAAAACAAACAATAACAAGATACACCAATCTAGTAAACAGGCATACTTACAAATTGGCCAAATATGTATTAAAAAGCCAAAGGTAATACTCACAAGGTAATACTCTATTGTTTTTACTTCCATTCTTTGGGATGTTATTTCTGAAATCTGTATCAACTTTGGACCAACTGACTGTAATCAAAGAACATCAAAAAGCCTTTCACAACAAATTAAATAGGAGTAGTTTTTAAAACACATATGACCCCATAATGGCCTGTTTTCAGGAATGTGGTCACTGTGACATTGAGCTTTAAACAATAGTGGTCCTCTACTGACCAAAGGCAATCATCCTATGAAGTCTGACCGCAGTAGGTGCAAGCGTCCTCTAGTTATTGAACAGAAACCGTGCCGACGTCACTTTGACCTTTTGTTCTGACCTACAGACCCAAAACAGTTACGAGTCATCTACTAACCCAAGGCAAAAGGGTCATCTTCTGACCCCAAACAATCATCATATGACGTTCGACAGTTGTAGGCCCAATATTTCTTTAACTAGTGAATAGAAACCATATGTATAAAATAAACTATGTATTAGCACACGACACTTACATGTTCAAAATGGCCGCCATTAAAAATCACGTAAGTATTTCTATTTGCGCTGCACAAAAAATATGTTGTTTCAAATGTGACATTTTTTATTTCAAAACAAAATGTAGAATTTATGGAGCAATTTTTGTCAGTGAAAACTACTCTGTGCTAGTTTTCTATTACCTGGTAGTTTGTAAAAGTGTCGGACATCAGGTGCGGGACATTGAAAAAGTTGCCGGACCAGTTTGAAATTCGTCTTACAGTCCGGCAACTTTTGCAAAGCCTGACATTTGCTGTTTGATGATACAGAAGACAAGTGTAAAGTTTCATTCAATTTTGATTAGAAATTTATTAGGTATGAGTAAAAGGGTAAACAAAAAAAATTGTATTAAAGTACAAGAAGAGACATAACTCTGAAAATATTAAGGATAGAGTCATAGAAATTAAGTCAGCCATGTTGCTTTATAATGCAGAAGATAAAGTAAAGATTCATCCAATTATATTTGTTAGTTCTGATATATGAGCTTCACACAAAGGTTAATCATGTTCTTATATCAAGCTGATGGTATCATAAAAACAGCTTTATGGACTTCTGTGGCAAGCTAAATATACATATGTGAATTAAATATTTATAATTACAAATGTATGTTGCTGGAATAGCCTCCTAAAAATCATAATAATGTTCTTCGGTTACATTCTACATCTTCTGTTCATCTGCCTAAAGATAACAGTACTTTTTTAAGACATACACCATCGATTAGCCTTTCTCCACTTAAGCTACATTCTGTTCAATCAGTTTATATTCCACGTACTAGTTGAAATTCTCCAGCTGTTTTTCGTAATAATCTGCGTATTTGTCTATCACCTTTAACTTCTACTATACTGAAGAAATATAAAATTAAACATACAAATTTTCCACAGAGATGTAGAGAGTACCGTTCTATTAACAAATGTAATTCTAAGAGGTGCGGTTGTTGCAATCATTTATCGCACAGGTCTACTATTACCTCAAACGTTAACGGCAGAACTTTTAATGTGGTACTTAATGCTGACGTTGATTGAAATACGTCCCACATGATATATGTACTGACTTGAAACGCACCCAACTGTGGTATTCAATATGTTGGCCAAACAGGACGTTCTTTAAAAATTCGTTTCCGTGAACATTCATACAAAATACGCAGTCGGAACAAGTTTACTACATTTTTATACCAACACTTTCGTAAATCTGGCCATACATTTGATCAGGTAACAATGCAACCGGTAGAGCAAATCGTATATGATACTAATTCCACATCTAGTTTTAAAATTAAAGCCAGGCATGTAGCAGAATTCAAATGGATTAAAAATTTACAGTCACCGTTTCCGTTGGGCTTAAATGATAATATTTATCAGGAAGGTAATATCTTTAAAAACCCTGATATCGATATCTTTTCTATTTTAAATATTAGGAAACGTAAATCCATGTCTCATGGAATTAGACGAAATGGTAATGTTAAACGCAAATCTAAAGTCAATATATCTGTTGCTGACCTCGATTTAATTCTTTCAAACTCTGGTAGACATTCAATGCTTTTTTCGTCTTACATCTTTATCTGTACAGTCTCTTAAAAAGCTAGACGAAGAAGCGGACCAGTATGTTATTCAAACAGATCCGTTTTACACTGTATCTTATCTTATTCAAAGTTACACAAAACATGTTCTCCGTCCACATATTGACACCTAATCTGACCATGAGAGACATTTTCTTAAAATTTCTTTCATGAACAAAGGTATTGACTTCATCGATGTACCTAGTATATTTCGTGATAAACGTGTCATTGATTCTGTGCCAAATATTTCAGAAACTCCGAAGTTCCTATTATCTGTTATAAATATAAAACACCTGTAAAAAATTTTTATCTTCAATTACAATAAAATTGTTTCCGACTTAGATGTTCAAACAAATACTCCTTCTTACTGCGAAATGCAAAACTAAAAATTTTGCTATTCAGATGCAGGTCATGTCATCATGGTAATTTTGATATTTTTAAGGACAAGCGTATTCGAAATTTATTCTTTAAAGGACCTAAATATGAATTTCTTCAACTATTGTTTTTAATGCTTGTCGTGGTCAGAATTGCAGAATCCATCGAAACCTTCTGTGTTAAATGGTGTCGTGTGAAAACCCGCTGATCCCAATCCCTTAACGTCTTGGAAACGAAATATTTTTAACTTTGTTTGATTTCTCGAAAAATTTTTATCAAACTAATGAAAAACCTACTTCCCCAAAACCCAAGTTACTTTAAGACATTTGAAAAAGGAAATCCAAGAATTTCATTCTAGTATGTCTTATTTCCCAGCAGCAAGGCGGCCAACAATATTATCATCATTTGACGCCTACATTATATTAATGTTTTACAAAACGAAATAAATAGCACTAACACTTATACATTGAGTCCTTCTGTTGAAAATAAGTTGATTACTGATCGCATCACTGAAGTTTCTAATTTAAAAGTTCGTATAGACGATCAACAAATAAACTACCGACCATGTATTGGATTCCTAAATTGCATAAACAGCCATATAAAGCTCGCTTCATCGCTAATTCAAGCTCTTGTACAACTACAAATATTTCAAAACTATTAACATCATGTTTAACTGCTGTGAAACCCCCACGGGGAAAGATACTGCGATAAAGTATACGAAAAACTCTGGTAAACACTTATTTGGTCGATTAAAAATTCTGGTGAAATCCTGGATAAGTTGAAAATTAATAATTACAGGTTTTCTACAGTCAGTAATACGATTTTTCTACCTTGTATACCACTTTACCAAACAAAACTTAATAAATGACAAATTAACTGCCCTAATTCAAAAGACTTTTGCCAGAGAGAATGTACATTTATTGCTTGCAATTTTGATTTAAAACTTTTTTTTACTAACAATATTAAATTAAACATTATACAATGTGGACCTGTGACGAAGTTTGTAAAGCCCTTTCCTTTTTATTGAACAACATTTACATCAGGTTTGGGAATGCAGTTTTTAGACAAATTGTTGGTATTCCATGGGAACAAATTGTGCACCCCTTGTCGCAGATTTGTTTTTATATTGTTATGAAAGAGACCTTTATGTTGAGCCTCTCTCCAGATACGCAGGCAGATTTATAAAAGGCATTTAATAAATACATCACGCTATCTAAGATGATATTCTTAATATGGATTTAAACCGTTTTTTGGTCAATTGGGGGTACTATTATCCTAGGGGGCTTCAGTTAATTAAAAATAACAATTCGGATACTGATGCTTCATTTTTAGATTCATCTCTCTATTTTTGACAATTTTATACATACCAAAATTTATGACAAGAGGGATGATTTTAATTTTAAATATTGTAAATTTTCCCCCTTTGGATGGGGATGTACCTCAGGCTAATCTTATGGGGTAATATTTCTAATTAAAATTTGGTTTGCCAGAGCGTGTAGTCATGTCAAGCATTTCAATGAACGTAATCAATATATTACAGGGAAACTTCTTCAGCAAGGCTACCGTTATTACAATTGCGTAAATATTTTGCTAAATTTTATTATCGTAATTCTGATTTAGTTTTAAAATTCAATAGTAATTTAAAGACACTTCTGCGAGAAGGTATTTCTAAACCCGTTTTTTATGGGGATGTGGTTTACAACTTCGTAAGATTGGGTCACGGGTAATTTTCCAAATGTATTTGGAAAGATTATCAAACGTTCTATTAAAAGAGGTTACGACCCAACTGTTTTGAGACAAACCCCCATGTTTTAGTGTTCAACCCGTTTACAGTTGGACATACGCTTCCCTCTTTGATTGCGTCTGACGGAAGAGGGGGAGGACTCTATGATAAGCAGTTTTTAAATCCTACCAGGACTGAACTGTTTTGATATTTGTCTTCTGGCCTGTTTCGTCGGGCCATTAAGGGTGTTTCTCTTGTTGCTCTGTCTTCTGAAAAGGCATTGAGTACATAGGTTTTTGGTTCTTAAGGTTTGTTTTTTATATATTTATACACGAGCATTTTTGTGTTTTACATGCCATGCCTTTTGTTTCCATTACGTGTGTAAGAGATTCACCTGAAGGGGATTACTTTTATTTACACTGTCCCATGTCTTTGGAACATGGTGGGGGCAAGAGTGAGGTTAGGTGCACCATAAACCGGTTTAAGCTCCCCAGTGGTGTTTTTGCCACTGACCGTTCCAAGGCGGTGCCCCACTGTGTTCCCTTGTTTGTTCGTTTCGTCTTATGTGTTGGCTTTGTGTGCGTGTGTGTTGTTCGTTTTGTCCTTATGTGTTGGCTTTGGGTGTGTGTGTGTGTGTGTGTGTGTGTGTGTGTGTGTGTGTGTATGTGTGTGTGGTGCACGCGTCTGCGTGCTGGGGGTTTCGTTTTGAGGAGGCTGCGTTTTTGGTGCGTGGCATTCCCTGTTTGATATTTTTCTTTGTTTTTTTTTACTTAGGTATTTCAACAAAATGTCTCCCTTATACATTGTTATACCAAAAAAAAAACAAGAAAAAAAAACTGGTCTACCACATTGATAAAGTTAATCGATATATTATGGATATGAAATGCATGTCATGCAAGAAATATTCATGGTGAAGAAATATTCATATCATTTTAAAAATATCACAACTTTACAAAACACAACACAAAATTATTTTAGTGCATGATGGTAGACCGTGGTCTTAGTTGACAAAAAATAAGTTCGATGTACTTACTTAAAAATTTTGACTAGGATATTTTTAAAACAAACTTGGGAAAAAGTATCAAAATAATTGTAAATAGTTATGACACGTGCGATATGATTTTACCAAGAACACTAGTGTAATACTTGCTCGGGTACATGTTTATAAGTACTCTTTAAGACAATGTATGAAATGTCTTCATAATGCCATATTGCACTTTAATTAATGTGACAGTTATGCTAAAATCTGGTTGCGATTTTATTTTTACTTACCGTATTGAGATGAATCCCAAAAGTTTAAAAAGAAAGTATTCATTTGGACACCCTCATCAAAAAATCAAATAAAGTTAGTGTCGAACCCTGCCAAAGAAAATATATTATGTTTAAGCCAGTGGAAGAGGGCGATAATAACACTGTTTCATTGTGATTGAACAGTTCCAGTTCTTGTTTCAATTATCCATTAATTTTAAATCTTTAATTTCTTAAATCTTAATTATTTAAATCATGCTGAAATATAAAGGAAATTTCAAACATCTACTCAAACATAGACCAGTAGAGCAGCTATGGCCAAAATGCTGCATTTATTGTAAATGTGATATGTGTTTAATACATGAAAAATTGCCCTTTTTTTCATCTGACATTCTGGATTCCTCTGATATCCTTTCCTTTTATTTTACAGTCAAGAACTAAATGCAATATATTCTTCATCCACTGGTATTTGACCTGAGTAAAAACAAAAAGGTGTCAAGTTACCCTAAATAATACCTAATGCAAGTAGGAAAAAATTGAAGGCAAAAGTGAAAACATTTTTTTTTGTAGGGGTGCCCCAATGACCCTGACCTTTGTGGAAACTGACCCTTAAGGAATGAAGGTCATTATTTCCTGAGAACTTCTCCCTATATGAAGTTTAATGATGATTCAATCCCCAGTTTCAACATAACTTGGGGCAAACCTTTGTGAAGAAGCAAAATACAAATATCGAACCTATGCACTGTATGTCAAATCATCACAGTAAACAAGTGTGTGAGGTTTCAATCCATTCCCGCTAGTGGGTAACTGAGATACCAGCTTACATACAAAAATTTAACAAAAGCTTGACGCCAACACCCATGAACAGATGATGAAATAGCTCTCAAAACTCTCAACAGGTCACAAGAACAAAAGGTCGAGCTAAAATACCGAGCAAAATTGCCAATGTTGCTAAATTAAATGTTAAAAAAGAAAAAACAGTGCAATCTAATGGTCTCGCTTATACCTAGGTTCTCCGTCTCAAGATGGTGAACAATAATTGTGCCAAGTTACAACAAAATCCCTCCATGCATGAAAAAAATATTCCAGACAAAGTCATTCTTGTATCTGACCTTTGACCTCTAAGTGTGACCTTGACCTTAGACCTAGGATCCTGGTTCTTGCGCAGGACACTCCGTCACATGGTTGTGAACATTTGTGCCAAGTTACATCAAAATCCCTCCATGCACGAAGAAGAAATGCTCCGGACAAGGTCATTATTGAATTTAACCTTTGACCTCCAAGTGTGAACTTGACCTTTGAGATAGGAACCTGCGGTTTGCGCATGACACTCCGTCTCACTGAGGTTAACATTCATTCCAAATGTAAACGAGATTGCTCCATGCATGTTTAATTTATGGTCCAGAAAAACAAATCTGGAGGGACGCACGCACGCACATACACCAAACAGCCATTTGGACAACTATGTCTTCTCTTCCGCAAGCGGGTTCGACAAAAAAAGCATCTGCCAAAGAAAAACAAGAGCACTGAAATGCAGGGCAATATACATATGAAACAAAGTCATATGACCTTTGACCCCCAAGTGTGACTTTGACCTGAAAGCAAGCCATCCAAAACATGTGCTCTGCAACATCGTCTCAATGTGGTGAACATTTGTGCCAAGTTTCTTTAAAATCCTTCAAGCAGTTCAAGAGTTACAGAGCGGACACGAAACAAAGTCATATGACCTTTGACCCCTAAGTGTGACCTTGACCATGAAGGGTGCCATCTGAAACATGTGCTCTGCATGTCGTCATGATGTGGTGAACATTTGGGCCAAGTATGGTTTGAGTCAAATTATTTTCAAATCCCTTGAAAACTGACAGACAAGCAACACCTTTGACTTTTAAGTGTGATCTTGAACTTGTAGCCAAGAAATTTCAAAATCCCTTCATCAATGGCAGAGTAATGGACCAGACAAGAAACAGAGCATGTTAACATTTAACCTCGAATTGTAACTAGGAGTCTGGATCTTACGCATGACATATCGTCTCAATATGAGAAACATTTTTGCCAAGTTTTTTTTTTGGGATGGTGGGGGGGGGGGGGGCAGCAGGAAAGTGAAAGTGGATACATCTGAGGAAACTGGAGCACTGGATTGTTTAATGATTCCAAGTGTGGATGAAGATATTGCACAATAGCTTTAGACTGTGTCAAAAATATTAAGAAATACTCAATATATAGGGAACATAATATTTTGTTGTGACAATATTATGAAATTATACGCATGAAATAAGTAAAAGGTTAGTAAATTACATGAAACCACTACATACAAACAGAATTGTTTAAAACCTGTAAAAAAACATCTTTAGTTAATTAAATTAATTAAATATAGTGACAACTTAGATAGTCTGAAAGTGCAACAAAACTTTAACCTGAAATTTCTAGTGAAAAGGGGCAATCATTCATGATATAAAATGTACCAGAGTTATATCACATGATATAGGTGATGATGCTGAACAATTACTTAAAGTTTGGATCAAATCAAATCTGTAATAACAAAGATGATGTGAAATTGCATCAAAACTCTAACCTGAAATTCAAAGTAAAAAGGGGGTATAATTCATGAAAAAATGGGGTGCTGGAGTTATGCACCTTGTGTCATATGATGGGGGTGATGATGTTAAACTATTAATTCAAGTTTGAATCAAATCCATGGATTAATAACGATAGAGTGAAAGTGCACCAAAACTTTAAACTGAAAATCTTAGTGGAAAGTGGGGATAAATCATAAAATATTGGTGCCAAAGTTATGGCCCCTATATCAGATGATGTGGGTGATGGTGAGAAATAACCATACGAATTAGTATGAAGCGAATCCATCAAGTAAATAAAGAGATAAAGAGAAAAAAAGAAAGTGTAAAAAACTTTAACTAAGGTGAGGACGCGGAAAGACGCCAATGCCAGGTCGAGTAGGATAGCCCTCCTTATTCTTCATATAGTTGAGCTAATAATATATATACAATATATGCCCATCATGTAAATGTTACAGTAAAACTGTATTCTGTTTTGTAGACAGTAATATTAAACAATGACATATACAATTCCAAAAATGGAAATGAATTCTTTAAACAATTTTTAACAATTTTGGTAGGGGGCCACCTAGGAATAATTCCTGTTAAGTTTGGTGTTAATATGCCCTGTGATTTTGAAGTAGATGTTTTACAAATTGTTGACCGATGGATAACCCATGACGGAAATAGAGCAGTTACAAAAGCAGGAAGTGGCATCAGGAAGTGGCTACAAGAATTTATTAAAATGTTCCAAAATTTCAGCAATTCAGCTACAATTTGGCAGTTTCTCTAAAAAAAAAGTGGCTATAACTTTCTAGACCCAGTTGAGGGCCTGCTATAATAAAGTACACTTTTTTTTTCTACAAACAGCACTTCACCCAATACTTTTTATGTAAAGTGTACTTAAATGGATGAAATGGCTAAAAAAAATCATACTAATGTAACATTTTTGAATAACCCAATAAAATATTAGAACCGTAAAAAATCGTTTTCAAGTACCAGTAGAGTGATCATTATAGTTTGAAAGAACTATTTCTCGGAATCTAAAGTCACAATTTATATTTAAATCCCTTGCTTCCTATGTTGTTCAAAACGAAATGACAACCTAGGTTTTCAGGACATAAACATGATAAACTGAATAATAAAATAAATTCACACAAGAAACTTGCATACAGTTCAAATATTTTCAAGTTAATTTACAAATGCAGTATGCTGTTCTTTTCACTGCATCTTCTAGTCTTACACAGTAAAAACACAATTATGTGATAAGTATTGTAGTAAGTTTAGTACAAACATATATTATACAGTTTCTCAGGGTTGCCACTTAGTTGAGAAAATGAAATTCCCAAACTATTTCCTGACTTTTCCCTGGCTCAACTGCACTTTTCGATGACCAATATTTTTGCGGCTTTTTCCTTCCCTCTAGCCGTCCACTCCACGCTTTTATATTTATTTTGCACCAGATATATTAAACTTTCATTAACAAATACAAATTTAAAATTTCAAAGTTAACACAAAAATGAAATTGATTCAGACCTGTTTTAATTATGTTTATACACAATTATACCAAAATGTGTATGTAAAAACTTATAAATACTGCTTGAATACTGCCATAGCCACAGATGATTTTAAAATCAACCCAAAATTTCATTTTCCCTGACTTTTTAGTGAGTATTCTAAAATTTATTTTTTCACTGACCATTATCTAGATTTCCCTGACACTTCACTGAACTCGAAGAAAAAACAAACAAAAAATCCATGACTTTTCGAGGTAAGTGGAAACCCTATTTCTGATTTATACCTATTTACCAGTATTTAACTATACAATGACACAGTTCATTTTTTAATGATACTGGTTACCAGAATCACTAAAGCAAGCACAATACTGATTCACATCAAAGTGTTTCAGCACTACTGTTATTATGAAAGGGTTTACTGGGGGACGAGCGACCCTTTCACTTGTGTCCGTGTGGGATGCAAGAAGTAGACAGATTCGAGTTGATCTTCTTTTATTTATCAAAATGTCCGCAGGAAATCCTGGTTCTTTGTAAACATAATATACTGTTCTAAACACTAAAGAGGAAGTCCTCATTAAATCACTTGTAATCCTGGAGGTCCAGAATATATAAGAGTCATAAAATACAGCTTGAGACTTGGGAAATCAAAAATTATCTTAATTTTTACTTTGTATGTGTTGACTCGTTGGAGGTCCAACATTAACAATTTTAACATGTAAACTCTCTGGAGGTCCAGAAAATCTTGAATAACAGAGTTTCACAACTCAAACTTAAAAAAATCTAAATAATCAATCAAAATGTTACTTATCATTTTCATAGATGATTGGTTCATTGAAACAAATAGTTAAATATTATTGGTCTGATTTAATCACATGGTACAGAGTGGGAGGTGAGTAGTATAGTAATTGTTTGTGCGAGCGTTATTTAACCTTATTTAACCTTTACCCCTCTTTTAAAAAATTCAACACCGGCCAATTCAAATTTAAAAAAATCCAAAACCAGCCAGTCTTTAAGAGAAACAGAGTTTTTATCTTAAAATACTAACTCAGCGTATTTGTACCCATTGAAAAAACATATATTTTATATAAAATATATTTCATTTAAAACACTAAGAAACAATTTTCAATAGAAGTGCCCTTATTGGTAAACACAACGCATTAGATTTTTACTACACCTATTAATTCATAAAGCGTAGCAAATATTGGCCCAGACAAAGAGAGAGTTTACCGCGCGAAGTGACAATCGATATGCTAGATTATTCTTTACAAATGTCTGGACGTAAATAAACAAATAAGCTTGTATTGTTGGATATACAACTGAAATAAAGGTTCACCTGAAGTTTACTTTAACTGAAGACAAATGTGTTGAAAGCATTAAAAATTTAGACAATCAATACTAGCTGTCAATCATTTCTCACCAGTGAGAATTACTATATAAGCTAAGCCATGTAGAGTTTTATCCCTTTGACCAATGGACTTACACTGGTAATAATGATATTGGTTTCTCTCTAGTGAGAAATGATTGACAGCTAGTATCGATTGTCACTTCGTGCGGTAAACTCTCTCTTTGTAACATGATCAAAGCTACCAGCCACACAGATTCATACTTTAGTCGGACAACTTTCACAACTTCATAAGATTAATTCATCTTTAATATTCCAAGTATTTGATTAATTATACTTGAAACGCTTCACTAGTTCATAGATCAATCGGTTAGATGGAACGAAATAGTTTTTATTACCGCCGCGGCCAGGGGTTCGATTCCAGGACCAGGAGGTTTTTTTCTTTTGTTTTTTTGGTAAAAGTGTGTGTGTGTGGGGTGGGGGGGGGGGGGGGGGGGGTTAATAATTTTAAATACATATAATATAAATGAATCAAAAACAAATATATTGTGTAAAAGAAAGGAAATTTACTGATAGTATAAATCCTCAATATGTTACAACAAAAAATGGCAGACTTATGTTAAGAGCTCAATGTGCATCCTGCTGTAATATAAAAACACAATTTGTTAAACGCTCTGGAGGTGCAATTGATATTCATAAAGCAATGTTACCTTTATTACCTAAAAATGGTCTTCTTTGCCAGGATTTAACTATTGTGGGCCCGGAAACGCTTTAGATAATGGACAACCCATAAATGAACTAGATGCAGCATGTAGAAACCACGACATCTGTTATAGTTCAGAAGTAAGTAAACAAAAATGCGATAAGCAAATGCTTTCCGACCTAAATAACACTAAATCAAAAACATTTGGGGAAAAGATTGCAAAACATTTAATTGTGAAACCTATAATTAAAACGAAATACAAACTTGGTCTCGGGCAAAAACGAAAGTCAAAAAACGGGAAAAGGGGGTATACTCTACCCCCGAAATAAATTGGAGTGATGAATTAGCAGAAGAATTACACAAACCAATTAAAAGAAAATTTAGGAAACGAAGAGTGATTGTCAATGATATTGATGATACTTGGTCTGCCGATTTAGTTGATATGCAAGCTTTTTCAAAATATAATAAAGGAGTAAAGTACTTGTTAACCGTTATTGATATATTCAGTAAATATGCTTGGGTTATTCCGCTAAAGAATAAAACCGGAGAATCTGTTACTGAAGCATTTGAAAAAATAATTTTAGAAGAACAATTACCAGTAAATGTATGGGTGGATGAAGGAAAATAATTTTATAATAAAAAGTTTGAATCATTTTTGAATAAATATAAAATTAACATGTACCATACATTTAATGAAGGTAAGGCTGTAGTAATCGAAAGATTTAATAGAAGTTTAAAAAGAATAATGTGGAAATATTTTACAGCAAATAATACTTATACTTATTTAGATGATAATTTACAGGAAATGGTTGATAAATATAACAAAACAAAACATTCTAGTATAAAAATGGCACCAACCGAAGCCAGTAAAAACTTAAATAAAGGTACTGTTTACTTTAACTTATATGGTAATTTAAAGGTACCAAAGAGCAAAGCAAAATATAAAATTGGTGATCGAGTTCGTTTAAGCAAACTTAAAAGACATTTTGAAAAAGGATATACACCAAACTGGACAGAGGAAATATTTATAATTTATAAAATTAATAATACAAATCCAAGAACATACTCTATTAAAGATTTAAATAATGAAATAGTTCAAGGTTCATTTTATGAACAAGAACTTTTACCTACTACGCAAGAAGTTTTTAGAATAGAAAAAGTTATTAGACGAGACTATAAGAAAAAAACAAGCTTTAGTAAAATGGAAAGGTTACAATGAAAAATTTAATAGTTGGGTTCCGTTTAATGAATTGGAAGAATTTAAATTGAAAATATATTATATAAATGAGTAATAAAAATCTAATTTCTAATAATGGAATAGAAACAATAGATCAATTAATTATTCACCTAACTAAATTAGCTGCTGCTTACAGAAAAGTTATAAATTTTGTGGGGAGAGTAAGTACTGGGTTATATATTACAACACATATCTTTAGTTGTTCAGCTGCATTAGCACTTGTTCCAGCTATTCCTATATTTGTAGCAGCTGTTGGTGTTGTTCCATCAGTAATTACCATATTTATTAATAGACTAAAATTTAACGACAAGAAAGCTATTTTAAAATTACATCACCACAAAATAAAACAACTAATAACAAAAGCACGGATTGCGGCTTTAGCTGTTCATAACCCTAATGATCCTAGAAAAGAAGAAGAGAAAAAAGTTATTCAGGATATTTTTTCAATACTGTTAGAAATGCAGAAAGAAAAAAAATATTTAATGCCCTTGAAAGATATATGAAAGAATTTAAACTTAACGGATATAAAAGTAAAAAAGAAGAAGAGTTATATTAACTTTAATTAAAGATTTTTTCTATAAATATATTATATAAACCAAAAGTTCGGTATTACGTCTGTTCCATTTGCCAATAGCAGCTGTGGATATTACAAATTGGAGCATAACTCTTTCAGTCTGTAATAACTACCCGGCTTACCTTACCTCATCCCTGTCTCTATTTCGTTTCGAAGAGACATGGAATATGGGGTTAAAGGCGACCTCGCTGTGAACTGAAAAATGGGACGACTTAAGAGGAACGTGTGTTTTTAAAGATTTTTTTTTCTATAAGTATATTATATAATGGTTAATAGAAAAGTAGACAGAATGATTATGCCAAAATTATCTAGCACTTTAGGAGAAATAATGAATCCAGACAAAAATTCATATAAAAAAGTTCTTAAAAGAAGAAATGTTATTAAATCAAAACTTAATCAAATAGTTAGCGATGAATATAAAAATCATGTCATTGATAAATTACAAAATGTTATAGATCCTTATCTATTAGAAAGGAATTTATTTGAATGGGAATGTGGTTGTCTATTAACTGAAGAAGAAAATACTGAAAGGTTATGTGATTGTCCCAGACCAAATAATTATCGAAACAATCCTAAAAAAGTTATTGTAACCGATTGTGATACTAATGAAGAAAAAACATATAAAAGCACTTACAAAGCATCCAAAGAATTTGGTATTAATGCTGGGTTAATAAAAATGTGTTGTGAAGGGACAAACCGAGTAAAATGTGGAATATCAAAAGTTAATGGAAAAAGATATAAATTTAAATATTTTATTTCTTCTTAAACTTTATTTATTTTATTATTTTTTTAATCCTTTTTTTGCTTGAAGATTTATTTTCTAAATATAATATATAGATGGAAATTGAGAGATCAAAAAATCAATATTATAAGAAATTTGAAATTAAAATTACATATAGACAAGATCCAAAGAATCAATTATATTTAACTATAAACGACTCTTATGAAATACTTAAATCTGAACTTAAAACTTTAAAAGGTATAAAAATAAACGTTGTTTTAAAAATAACTTTTGTAAAAATAAGTGCAACTGATACTATAATAAATCAGCTTATTTCAATCAAAGGCTTTAGAAATTATTAACACAACGAAATAAAAAAACTTTACATCAAGCTTTTGATGAAATAATAAATAGAATTGGTAATTGATTTTCAGAAGGAAGTGGTTGGAGAATAGAGTCAGTTGATGCTCATTATACAAATAGATATAAGTATAGTCCACTGGCTGCTTCAAGTTATTTAGAATTACCAAAGAAATTACAAAATTCAATGAAAGGATTAATAAATATAAAGAATGATGATAACGAATGTTTTAGATGGTGTCATTTAGCTTATAAATTTCCTGTTGAAAAAGATCCTCAAAAAATTTCAAAATATAAAAAACATATAAACGATCTTAATTATAAAGGAATAAAGTTTCCTGTTACATTAAATCAAATACCTAAAATAGAAGTTTTAAATGACATTTCATTTAATATATTTGGATATAAAGAACCTTCAGGTGTTTATCCATTGTACATATCAAAATATCATTATTCTGAAAGATGTGATATGTTGTTAATTAATAATGATAAAAAATCACATTATGTTTGGATAAAAGACTTTAATAGATTAATGAATAACAAAACAAAAAATACAAACAAGAAACATTTTTGTAGATCTTGCCTGCAACACTTTACACAAGAAAGAATATTAAAACAACATGTTGAAAATTGTTTAGCTATCAATGGTGTTCAGGGTGTTAAAATACCACCAGAAGGTAGTAAAGTAGAATTTAAAAACTACCACAAACAATTAGAAGTACCCTTTGTTATCTATGCTGATTTTGAAGCAATAACTAATAAAGTTTCAAATGCCCAGCCAAATCCAGAATCTTCATTTACCGAAGAATATCAAAAACATATAGACTGCGGCTATGGTTATAAAGTTGTTTGTTGTTATGACGACAAATATACTAAACCAACACAGGCTTACAGAGGACCCAACGCAGTTTATAAGTTTATAGAAAAAATGCTCGAGGAAGAAGAGCATTGTAAGGAAATATTTAATGAAAACTTTAAGAAAGATTTGAAAATGTCTAAAAAAGATGAAGCTTTATTTAAAAAGCAAACATCTTGTCATATCTGTGGAAAAAAAAATATAAGAAAAATGAAACACCAGTAAGAGACCATTGTCATATAACTGGAAAATTTAGAGGAAGCGCTCACTCAGAGTGTAATATTAATTTTAGACTAACGCATAAAATTCCTGTTGTTTTTCATAATTTAAAGGGAATTCCTATAGTTTTTTATGCGCATCTTTCTGCGCAGCCGACACTTTCTATGGAAAACTGAACTGAAGTCAACATTTGTTGAAACATGTTACAGACAATCTTAAATATGAGGAATTTTGAATGAAATAACATTTTTGATAAGTTATATCATATGATACTGGTTTATGTTGCATTGACAAGTATCATGCCTGACAGGTACCTTGCTATTTTTGTGGTTGTGTTTTCACATCGCACATCGCATTTTAGTACAAAGACAGTGTTATTCATATAATTTAAGGTAATTGACTTAGTACTGATAAAACAATATCACCTTTCAGATTATTTAGTATTCAATTATAGAAAGAATTAAGAATTTTTAAAACTTTTTTTAACTTTTAGCAGACATACATGTAATCAATTTGGCCAGGTTCGCGCCATTTCCGTCTGAACAGGTGTTGTATTGTAGCGGTCTTAACATAAAATTTAGCCTGGTGACCCATACATATTTAGCCATTTTTATGCTCACAATACAATTATCTATACACAAGAAGAAAAAGAAAAATTTCTATGAAAGAGTTTTTTCAAAATTAAAAAAAGATATTCTTCACTATGGCTTTTTTTCATTGAAAAAAGTTCACAAAAGTAAATATGAAACAATTTTTTTTTCATTATTTTTCGCATAATTGTAAGGATAGAGTATTACAAATATGACTATGATATCAAACAAGTATATAATAAAATCTGTAAAAAGAAAAAACCGTATTGTGCTGCCTGGATGTATATTTTGGTTGGTATTTATAAAAAAGCAGAAAATTATGAAAATGTTGAAAAGTCGCTGGCAGTTTCAGCAACAGTGGGTGTGTTCAAAACAATTTTTCACAAAAACAAGCCTGGTGACCTATTGTTTTTATTTGTTCATTGTTTTCAGCACAAATTTTCCTATCATATATGTGAATTTAAAAAAATTCTATAAAAGGAAAAAAACTATAGGAATTCTCTTTAAGAGGTTATGACAGCCATTTTATTATGCAGCAAATAGGAAAATTCTAAAAAGAAATTAACGTCATTCCAAACAATATGGAAAAATACATGGCGTTTATGATTTCTGATTTAATTTTTATTGACAGTTTCCAATTTATGTCGCAGTCATTGGATAACTTAGTAAAAAACATCCCAGATTTTAAATATTTATCCCAAGAATTTCCTAAAAATAAACTTAATTTATTAAAAACAAAAGGTGTTTATCCATATGATTACATGGATTCATTCAAAAAATTCAAAGAAACTAAATTACCATCAAAAGAAGAATTTTATTCAGTGCTAAATGAAACTAATATTTCTGACAATGAATACGAACATGCTAAAAATATCTGGAAAAAATTTAAAATAAAAACAATGGGAGATTACCATGATCTCTACCTAAAAACTGACGTACTGCTTCTAGCAGACGTATTTGAAAATTTTAGAAGGTTGTGTTTATCATATTATAAATTAGACCCGTGCCATTATTTTATTAGTCCTGGGTTAGCCTGGGATGCAATGCTTAAAATGACCGGAATTCAGTTAGATTTAATAACTAATATCGATATGTATTTATTTATTGAAAAGGGTCTTAGAGGCGGAATTAGCTATATTTCGAACAGATATAGCAAAGCAAATAATAAATATATGAAAGATTACAATCCAAAAGAAAAAAGTAAATACATTATGTACCTTGACGCCAATAACCTTTACGGTTGGGCCATGTCGCGACCTTTGCCCTCTGGGAACTTTAAATTTATATCCGAAAAACAATATAAGAAATTAATTATAAAAGGTAAAACTAATTTTATAATTGAATGCGATTTGGAATATCCAAAAGAATTACATTCTGCTCACAACGATTATCCTTTAGCTCCAGAAAAAAATAAAATACCAGATGAATGGTTATCTAATTACAGTAAAACTATTAAAGAAAAATTTGAAATAGGAAAAAGCAATGTAAAGAAGTTGGTTCCGACTTCGAAGAAAAAGGAAAAATATGTTGTTCATTTTAAAAATCTTGAACTGTATACACAACTCGGTTTAAAAGTAACCAAAATACATAGAGTATTAACTTTTGATGAAAGTCCCTGGTTAAAAGAATATATTGACTTTAATACACAGAAAAGATCTGAAGCAAAAATATCATTTGAAAAGGACATTTTTAAGTTGATGAACAACTCTGTATTCGGTAAGACGATGGAGAATTTACGCAAGAGGGTTAATATTAAGCTGACCCATGATGAAAATATTTTGTTGAAGTATATAGCAAAACCTTCATTTGTTAGTTCAACGATGTTTAACAAGAATTTATTTGGTATTCATAGAATAAAAGAAAGTTTATTATTAAATAGACCTTGTTACGTCGGAATGTGCATTCTAGACTTATCAAAATATTTAATGTATGATTTTCATTATAATTACATTAGAGAAAAGTATAAAAACTCAGCAAAGTTATTATTTACTGACACAGACTCATTGTGTTATGAAATTAAAACTAAAGATGCCTATAAAGACTTTTATAAAGATAAAGAATTATTTGATAATAGTGATTACGAAGGTAATTCAAAATTTTACTTCGGTAATAATAAAAAAGTAATAGCAAAAAATTTAAAGATAAAGCTGCCGGCATTCCAATAGTTGAGTTTGTTGGATTACGGAGTAAAATGTATTCATATTTATTAGAGAATTCATGTGAGCATAAAGCTCAGATTAATATTAAAAAATGTAAAGGAATTAAAAAGAGTGTTGTTAAGAAGACAATAGTTCATAAAGATTACAAAGATACTTTGTTTAACTCAACACAAAGTATGCATAAATTTAAAGTTATAAGATCAAAAAAACATAATGTTTCTAGTTATGTTATAAATAAAACGTCGTTATCATGTTATGACGATAAAAGATTTATTCTTAAGGATGGGATTACTACCCAAGCCTACAAATAAAAAAAAAGATTTATACATCATTACGATGTAATTTTTTAAGCATCTTTATGATGTGATTTTAGAAAGAACATAGTTTCTTATTTTTTAAGCATCTTTATGATGTGATTTTTGAAAGAACATAGTTTCTTATTTTTTAAGCATCTTTATGATGTGATTTTTGATTTTTTAAGTATCTTTATGATTTAATTTTAATTTTAGAAAGAACATAGTTTCTTTTTTTTAAAACATCTTTATGATGTGATTTTTTATAATTGTTTTAGGAGAAACATAAGTTTCTACTTAAATAATAGAACCATAAATTGTTAATTGAATATTTTTAACGTTCAAAGAATTAATATAAATAACATCATTCATGTTAAATTTATTAGCATAATTAATAGAAATAGATTCATTTTTTCTCTTTGTGTTTGCATCGTAACTTTGAAGAATTACATTTTCTTTATTTTTTAGTTGTAATTTAGTTTCTCCTTTATCTAATTTAATTGCATCAATAAGAATAATTAAAATACAATTAAAATTAATTGTTACATTATTACCATTTTGAACTAAACCAGGACTAGCATTATCAACTTTCCATTGAAATAATCCACTATCAGTATCTTGTGTTGCAGAAGTTAAAAACAATGGAGGTTTTCTTATTATTTGTTGTCGTATTTTACTTACTTTTTCATTAAATATTCCCATTATATTAAAAACGAATTAATTAACCCAAAAGGGTATTTTCGTGTCGTACATGTTCCTCCAACAGATAGAATCTTACATAACTCTTCAGGCTGATAACAAACCTTACACTTGAATATGATGAATCGTCATAAGGATGAATGTTAAACATTGTTCCTTTCGTTAGATTAATTTTAATTTTTTTCTTATAAGTAACTACATCGCCCTTGATCTCGGGCATTATATCCACACTATTATTGGGAAAATCACGGTCAAAAATACCATACTGCCACCACCAGAAAACAAGACGTGATGATGGGGGAGCCACCAAGAATATATAATTGATTTCTATTATATAAATTCCTTCTTGTTCTACTAAAAACGCACCTTTTTTCCGCGGCGCGCCTGGTAAGGCTACGGCATATTCTTGGTTTGTTTTTATAAAATCTTTATAATCTACAACTTTGCTAGATATTAAAACAAACATAGCAAAAAAGTTGTTGGTTTTCTCAAGTCCTCTTTCGGCACCGCCAAAATCATATTCTGAATATACTCAGTTACTATGACGATCAAAATATTTTGTCATTATTACCATTATTACGGTATCGGTCATTTTAAAATCATCGGAATATTCAAAAAGAAATACTTCACGTCTTACTGTTTCTAGTTCTTCGTTCATTGTTTTATATTTATTTTCATGTTCAAGAATTACTTCAGCTAAATCATCAACTCGTTTTGTTGTAGCAACTTCAGAAGCAGACACATTGTCAACAACACCTTTTGTTCTAGCTAATTGTGTTTCTTGTTTTAAGAAAGCATTTTTTACTTTTGTAATTTCTTCGGTATTAGTAGAAATTACTTGGGTATTAGCAGTAATTGATTCTCCTTGTTTGGCTGATATTTCAACTACAGGGTCCAGATCATTTATTATTTTTTTTAATTTTATCATTAAATTCATTAATATCTTTTTGTAATATTTCTGTAAGTGTACTTAATTCCGCGTACTTTAAATTATGACGTGTGTCAACAGTACTAATCAAGATCCGGAGTTGTTTCTTAAAATTTTCTAGCCGATCATTAATTATATTAATTGCTTCTCCTTGTTTAACTGATTTTTCAACTACAAGGTCCAGTTCATTTTTATGTTCTTCAACTTTAGTATTAAATTCATTAATATCTTCTTGTAATTTTTTTGTAATATTACTTAAGTCTGCATACTTTAAATTGTGACGGTTGTCAACAGTACTAATCCAAATTCAAATTTGCTTTTTAAACTCATCTATTTTAGAATTAAGCTCTTCTTTAAGGTTATCTAATGCTGTGTCGTGATCATCACCCCTTTGTGAAGCTGCCTTTTCCAGTTCAGATTTATATTCTGCAAGTTTATTTAAAATTAATTCTAATAAATCTTTATGCTTATTTTCAGTTTCAGTATTTAGCTTATTTATTTCTGTTCTGATTTCTAACTGATACATATTTTGTAACTTTTTCTCAGCTTCAATAATCTTGTCTTTTAGTTCTTCATGTTTAATCATACTATCTTTTAATTCTTGAACTTGAGAGTATAACTTTTCAAAATTTGTTTTAAATACTTTTTTTTATGTTGCCATCTGTCAAATCAGATTTCTCTTCAAGTTCTTTAATAGAATCAACCATAGCTTTCATTTCTTTTTCAATTTTATCTTGTAATTCAGCTATTAATAATGAATTCTTTTTAAAATCTTTTGTTAATTCTTCAATATTCTTTACTTCTGCTTCTAGTGTTTGTTTTATACTTTTAACATCTTCAAGATCATAGTCATCTATTACACTTCGAACTTTTTTAAACACAAATCGTCTTGAAACTGCATCGTTGGGTTTATCTGGATCTCCTAGATTGATTATTTCATTACCTCCCATATCTAATGTTCTATTCATTGTGTTATCAAGTTCCTTATTTCTGTGACGATATGATTCCAATTCTTTTTTAAGTTTTTTGAATTGTTTTTTAGTAGCATAATCACTTAAATCAATATCAAATTTAACTTTACTTATACTGTCGGGTTGATTAATTTGTTTTACATCATTAAAAACTCCCATCTATATATTACCAGTAAAGTTTTTTCTTAAAAACTTCCTTGGTTTGTCAATATATAAGAAATCATATTTTTGATTTGTTGCATTAGCAAAAGAGTTAGGGTTAATATTTTGTTCATTACAAATCATATCATTTTCTCGTTTACTTGGACTTTCAAATAAAATATAATGTGAACAGTTAATCCGAATATCTTTTGGTGTTTTATAGTAAGACTGGCTTAAATAAATAACACAACAGTTTTTGTGACGTCCTTGAATGAAGTATTTTGTTATTTCATTCTGAACCTTTTTATCTTCACATACAAAATCATCAAATATTGCTACTTTTTGTTTTTCTGATTCAAGATTCTCACAAGGTTCAATTTGATCGGAATCAGCTGAATATTCAAGTATTTCGTCTGGATTTATTTTATTTTTTTCTGCAATTTCATTTAAAAGTTTAATTAAATCTTGATATTTAGATTGTTCTAAGTTTTTAGCATATAGGTATAATTTATCATAATATATAAGAGGTTTCCGAAGCATATGCATTAATGTATTTGTTTTCCCAGATCCAGAAGACCCACATATTAACATTCTAAAACATGAATCCGGCATAAAAGGATAATGTTGTTTAAAGTTATTATGCTTGGTATTACTTTTTGTATCATAATTTGGAATTTCCATTTATATATAAATTAAATAATAATATTACATTATCTTACATTATTTTACATTATCTTACATTATCTTACATTATTATATAAATGCAATCAAAACTTAATGAAATGAGAATAAGAAAAAACTTAGTCGGGCAAAAGATGAGGGCTCTTAGAGAAGAAATAATGAGAGAAAAAATTAAAAAAGCTACAAATCGGGATATGTACACTGAAATTTTTAAAAGTCAAAAAGAAGAATTGTCAAGTCAGTTAAAAGCATTACCTGGAATTAAGGAACAATTAGCGTTATTAGGTGGTGAAATGAAAGACATACAAACATATCAAGGTTTACCATCTCCTGAAGAACTGACGAGGGAATATAAAAAATACAGGGAAATAAACAAAGAACCTACTGAAAAAGAAATTTAAATAGTACTGAAAGATTATGAAAAAGAACAAGCTTTAAAATCGGCTTCTTATATACCGATAGATTGGGGAGATGAACCTGCTGGACGGGTTCCTCAAGATGAATTTAAGAGATTAGAAGATTATGGAAGAAAAAAGATGGGAATAAGTGAAACAACTGACGATACATCCAAAGAATTAGAAGAAGAAGAATTGGGAGCAAGACTAAAAGAATTTGATCCGGAGGTATTAAATAAAGAAATTGATTTAGATCTTTTAGATGCAAAACAATATTGGACACCGCGAGAAGTGTTTGAATTTTTTCACACTGAATCTGAAAATCCTGATGAAAAAATGACTAGGGAAGAAGTAGAGGATATCATAAAAAAGGTATCAAAGAAAATAAAAAAATTGGGTAACAAATCTGGTGCAATAAGTAGAATAAAAAATCCCACAAATCTCGATCTAGAACAAAGGGAAGCAATTATAACTAAGTCGGAAAATTATAAAAAATATAGAGAAGTAATCAATGATATTTTAAAACAAGGAAAATATATGGGAAAAGGAATAAGATATCATAACCCATATAAAGTTTTATCAAATGGACAATATGGTAATTTACTTATTAACTTAAATAAACTTTATGGTCAAAACAAATTAATTGCTAAGGATAGAATAACTGGAAAAGAAGTAATTAACACTAAGGTAGATAATGATTTGATTGATCTTATTAATAAAAGATATAATAATAATAAAAAACATTCAATTCATTCTAGAAAAATATTTAAAGAATTAACAGAAAAATCAGGATTACCTATCAATAAAAGATCTATGAAATTTAAAAAAGTAATTAGGGGACAGGGTTATGATGTTTGTCCATGTAATCCAGAAGAATTGGTTAATGACTTGGAGTTAATTTGTGGTTCGATTGATGCAGGAAATAATAATGAAGAACTAAAAAATGAAGGTATTAGGGTAGTAGATCAATTATTAAAAATGGATAAATTATTACCAAAACAACATGAAATGTTATATAAAAAATATTTTTCTTGAATATATAAATGGAACAAAAAATAGTATTAAGTTCTGAAACGGTTAAAGATGATAATAAAAATACTCCGAGTGATTTTACAATCAGATTTGGTCGTTCTTTAATTTTAGATAAAAATAAAACTTATGCTGTTGGTTTGGATAGTATTAACACTATGACTTATTCTTGGCATAATATTAGTGATGAATATGATAATAAAAGAATTCGTTATAATAATGGTAAGGATTGGAAAGATATTATGTTTACAAATGGTTCTTACAGTTACACTGATATTAATAATTACATAAGGGAAACGTTAATAAGTAATGGTGATTATGAATTTAATAAATCAGACATTGCTCCAATAAGTTTGGAATTTGATTTAAGTAGTTTAAAGATTTTGATTTCAATTAAAGATAATTTTATGTTGGATTTAAGAATGTCAAATTTTCATACATTGCTTGGATTTGAGAAAAAAGCATTGACAAATACTGAATGGGGAACTACAACACCAAATATAACTAACTTTGTGGATACAATTTATATTAATTGTGATCTTATTGATAATTCACTTGTTGATGGTAATTTCAGTGATATTAACTATGCTTTAAGTACTGCAGATTTAACAAGAGCTTATCCGTTTACAAAAGAACCACAAAGAGTTGGATATTCTGAAATTAATAAAAATATTATAAATTCAATAAGAATATATATTACAGACATATTTGGTAGAGTAATTAATTTTAATGAGGTTGAAACAAGTTTTACATTAATATTAAAAGAAATTAATTAAAATTTAGTTTTATATAATGTATAAGAAAGTTTATGATAAAAATAAAGGAATATTTATTTATGTTGATGCTCACACAGGAGAAGAAAATATACATGGTTCGGGTATCTTTGACACTTTAACAAAGTTGTTTTCAAGTGGAGTTGCATCTTCAATAATCACAGCTGGAAAAAAAGCTCTGGAAACAGCAGGAAAAGCCGCGCTAGAAAGTGGAACAAAAAAGGTTGGAATGGAAGTTGGAAATTTAGCTGCTAATAAAATTGTTGAAAAATTTAAAAAGAAACCTGCTCCGGCAGTTGGTAATTTAATTGCCAAGGAATTACAAGAAAAGAATAACAGTAAAAATAATAATGATAATGAGGATATTAATATCAGATTGAATAGATTATTGTCAGGATCTGGGACTTCAGCTCAGCGTAAACGTATTAACAGATTAATTTATAAAAAATAAAATAATATATAATATATACATGTTTAGAACAAAACAATATTGTGAAAGATATGAATTAACTCCTATTCAATTAGATACAGCTTTAATATCTGTCTTGGGAAATAATGTTAAGCAACAAAAAAACGGATATCACTTTACAATTAATGATAGAAGTTCATATTTTGATTGGTTTAATGCTTATTTTGAAGTAAGTTTTAAAGTAAATAAGCTTGCTAATGGTAATAATTATGCTGGTGGAGATCAAATTGCTCTAATTAATAATGCAGCTTCATTAATTGATCAGTTAGTGGTTAAACAAAATGGAAAAATTGTATATGATTGTAATAATTTATATAAGATAGTAAATGTAAAGAGTTTGGTTGAATTGTCTGAAGATTATGCAAAATCAACTGGAACAAATGAGTTTATTTATTTAGATGAAACAGTTACTGCTGCTGCTGATGATAATAAAGGTTTCAAATTTAGAAAGGTATTAATCCAAGGTGGTAATGAGGTAAATGCTAAGATTCCACTAAATAATTATTCATTTTTTCAGGGTTTAGAAACTAATATTTTACCTCCAAGTCAAATTCAAATAACATTGCAGCTGACAGATGATGATGAATTAATTTTTAGAGCTGGCGGAGACCCAGGTAGAGTAATTGTAACAAAATTAATTCTATGGGTTCCACGTTTGATTTTCAATGAATTTGGACTTAATTTAATTTCTGAAAGATTTACAAAAGCAAGATGGTCATATCTTCGGGAAATGGTGACACAATCAACTGATACACAACAAACTAATATAACCTTTAGAATAACAGCTGGTGTAACAAAACCACAACATGTATTTGTTTATTTACAACGACCTGATAAAAGTAATTCACAAGAAAATAATCCACATTTATTAGATACATTTAAAATTAATGCAGCAAATGAAAATTGCACTTTGAGCTCTTGTCGTCTTGAAGTAGGTAATGGTGTTTTTTATCCAGAAACAGAATACACAAGTATATCAAGAATATATGATGATGTAATTAATTATTATTATAAACAAAATAACAAAACTACTGGAAGTCTCTTAAATAGATTTAATTTTCAAAGTTTGTTTGGATTTGTTCATTTTAACTTGGAATATAAAAAGGAAGTAATAACAGAAGATCCTAAGCATATTACATTAACAGTTAAGTTAAATATTCCACCAGCAGCTAATATTCGTGTTTACGCAATTGTATTGTATGAAGAAACAGTTGAAATAAATACTATTGGAAATGAACTTGTTATTGTTTAAATAAAATAAAATTAAAATAAAATAAAATTAAAATAAATATAAAGTATATAATGTCATCAAATTATATTGAATATAAAGTTAACCTTACAGATGGACAAAAGAAAAATTTAGCACAAGCTTATAATAATAAAACTCCATATAATTTTAGATTAAAACATGAACAATTACGTGGAAACTTCCCTTTACTTTTAACAAAAACACAAATTAATCAAATTGAAAAGTCTATTAGAAATAAGAAGGGGTTAGAAATTACAATTTCAAAAAAACAAATGTCCAGTCAAGGTCAAAATGGCGGATTTTTAGGAGCTTTGGCTGGTTTGTTAGGAAAAACAATTCTTCCAATGGCAGCAAAAATAGCTCCAAAAATATTAGCTCCTCTAGGCATCGGAGCCCTCTCTGGACTGGCCAGTACTGGTGTTAGTAAGTTACTTGGGAATGGTATGATTTCAGTAGCTAATGATAAGAGAAATATGATATCGCCATATCTTACACCTAATCAAAGAAAGCAACTAGTAGGATCTGGAGTGATTAAATTAACACAAAAACGAGACAAAATGGCGGCTTTTTGGGTATGCTTGCTGCTAGTCTAGGAATACCTTTGATTACGTCTTTGTTAAGTGGGAAAGGATTACAGATTGATTCTTAACGGAGGCCGTACAGACGAATTCCTATAGTAAAAAAAAAAAAAAAATTTATAAACAAACCAATTTCTAACTTTGAAATTGAACAATGGGTTAAAAAATTAAAAATTAAAAATTTTATGGGTGTATTTAGCAGAAATAATTTACCAAGAGTGAAACTCCCGGAGACCGCAGGTTTACCAAAATCAAAGTTGAATAATGAATGTGGAATTATAAATTTGGACGACTCTGTTGGGCCTGGAACACATTGGGTTTGTTATTTAAATACTTTGTACTTTGATCCATTTGGACTTCCTCCGCCGAAGAAGGTAATTGAATACATACCAAATGTAAAGTACAACAATGTTCAATATCAAAACAAAACAAGTACACTCTGTGGTTACTATTGTTTATTTTTCATAAAAATGTTACAAAACAAAGTACCGTTGTATGATTTACTATATAAAATACTAAAAGTTAACAATTAAAGAGTAAATGAACAAAGAATTATAAATTATTTTAATTAATAAGGACATTTTCTTCCGTTTTTTCTGTTTAATTAATGTGTTTTAATTTGAGTGGACCTTGGTTTTCATTTTATCCCTTCAACCTTACGTCCATCAAAGATAGAAACTGTGTTTCTCTTAAAGACTGGCTGGTTTTGGATTTTTTTAAATTTTAATTGGCCGGTGTTGAATTTTTTAAAAGAGGGGTAAAGGTTAAATAAGGTTAAATAACGCTCGCACAAACAATTACTATACTACTGAGGTGCCATAGAATATGAGAATTCCCTGGCTTAAAGGTATTTACACCAATTTAACTTAATACCTAACAAGGTGATAACCTATCAACTTATACAAAGCTCTAGGGTGTTAACGAGCTTTTCCTTTGATTTGACCTGTTGACCTGGTTTTTGACCCCAGATGACCCATTATCAAACTCGTCCAAGATTTTATTGAGGGTAACATTCTGACCAGGTTTCATAAAGATTAGACCAAAATTGTGACCTCTAGAGTGTTAACAGTCAAATTGTTGACGACGACGGACGACAGACACAGGGCGATCACAAAAGCTCACCTTTGAGCAATTCTTGCTCAGGTGAGTTAAAAATCTTTCAAGAGATTCGAGTTATATGGCTGTGACACAACTGTTACGGACGGACGGAAGGAGACCATTCCTATAACCCCAACTGTGTTTAATGCGAGGACCTTATAATAATGCTACAGAAAAAAATCCATCAACCGGTTCACTAAAAGAAGTTGATTATATGTTATTATTTTTTCAGCCCTATAGCAGACCCTAAAAAGGGCCAGTTTTTACATTCTATTTCAAATATTTCTATAACATCTTTTAG
This sequence comes from Mercenaria mercenaria, assembly GCF_021730395.1. NCBI lineage: Eukaryota > Metazoa > Mollusca > Bivalvia > Venerida > Veneridae > Mercenaria > Mercenaria mercenaria. Next base: position 70,504 of record NW_026463588.1, read on the forward strand.
TACTCCTAAAATGCTTTTCTTTTCAACATATCTGCCTTATCAATGACAAAGCCTTCATTTGTACCAAATAAATACAAAAAAGTTTCACATTCCTCTATATCCATTAAACATTTTCAAGTACACTGTACTTCTCCATATTCATTGTCATCATTAGAATCGTCTCATATCTTACATTGTTACTTGATTTGAAAGTGACTGACTTCTCCATATGTTTTGTTTTAAAGATGTTTTTCACAATTCTTTCTAGCGGACAGAATTTTTTGTAACTTTGCATATTTATAGATTGATGTACGATAAGTTAAAATAAAAAATAAAAATGGTAGGTACCCGTGCTTCTTTTTTCAATATTTAAAGTTTATTAAGAGCACCAAATCGGTATTTTGTCTGAAGAAACAATACATACATGTCATAATAAAACTACTGCAAACAACTATTTATTCAAAGTTTCACTCTGATGTTACTGTTTATGCATCACAATTAATGAAACCACTATAACTATGCATAAAATGTCAACATATAGATATATTAACTCAGAAAAATCTTGACAGATGTCGAAAGTATCTGAAACTGAGATAAACACGAAGTATTTCTTAATGATATGAAAAATCTAGCGGACAGAATTTTACCAAATTTTAAATTATGTAAGCTAGAACTAAGACAAAAAAATCTAAACCAGAAAAATAATATCAACCCGTGTTTGTTTTCAAGAAAAATTAAAAAATATTCACTCCACCAACAAAAGTATTTTTTCATTACCCCACCCACCTAAAAATTATGAACATTTTATTTCTTACAACACAAATTGCACAATGTTATTATCAGTTTCTTAACCAATTTTCTTACTCACATGCGGAATAATGCTCCTTTAAGGTTGCATGCCTCTAGGTCAAATACTTTTTGAGATACGTGCTACACAAGCTTTCACATGCCATTTACGTATATATTTGACCACGTCAAGGGACATAAATCTGTTTTTACTGAGCAAAATATATTAAATGATATGTTTTATAAATGAATTATATTTGAATTCAAGATTTGAAATTAGCGCAGAACTGACATCCCGCGCGGATTACAGATTTAACATTACATTCGTCGTTGCAAAAGCTACAACTTGAGTCTGTAATCATGAAACAAAGTTAAAGTTAGCATGGTTTATGAAAGATATTCAAATAATCAAGATTATTTCCAGATTTTTTATTAGCGCAGGGCACCCATCTTGCACAGATAACAAAATTTTAATGTAATATTTCGTTCTCATTCTTATGGAATCCCGGTGCGACATGCTTTTTGCGTTTTGCCTTTTGCACCGGGATTCCATATTATGCAGTTACGTACATGTTAGAAAAACGCAAAAAGCAACACGCAAAAAGCAAAAACCATGAAGCAAAACACAAAACACAAACAGCAAAAAGCAAGAATTAAGACTCAAAAATACCAAAAATCAAAACGCTAAATGTATAGGGATTTCGTAAAATGCAGCCGATTTCTCTGCTATAGAAATTCAAAATACTACCAATTTTATATCTTTAAAGATGCTTTACGTTGATATCTTTATAGTTATATATTTAAAAAGCAAAATAGCAAAAGACAAATAGCAAAACGCAAGAGGCCAAAAAACTAAATGCAAAAAGCAAAACACAGAAAGCAAATAGCAAAAAGCATTGTTACGTATTACGTACTCCTATCTATTAGATTTTTAAATAGCAAAAAGTTAAATAGCAAAAGACAATCAGCAAAAAGCAAGAAGCAAAATGCAAAACGCAGGAAGCAATTCGCAAAAAGCGCACCGGGATTCCATATGTTTGATGAAAATCACTTTTCTTTCTAATTATTTTCTACTCTTAAAACAATTTTTAAGAAGTTACATAAATAGTATTTTTTAGAATTGAAACATGTTTGAAATATCGGCGTCATTTCAGGATTTGCTATTATAATAGCGCAGGACCGACATCCCGCGCAGATAACAGATGTAACAAAATATTCATTTTGGCAAAAGCTACAATTTCAGCCTGTAATCGTAAAACAATGGTAAACTTAACATGGCTTTTGAAAGATATTCAAGTTATCAGGATTATTTCCAGATTTTTAATTTAAATAAATCGCGCTGGTTAAATTTATTCTGCGCAACGTCGTTGCGCATATAACCAACGTACAAAAATTTGTTATATGCGCTGTGTGTTTGGTAAATAGCGCAGATTGGTTATTTGCGCTCAACATACAAATCCACTTACAGTAAACTTTTAAAGTTCCAACTTCATTTTTGAAAATGGGAAAAATTCAAAGTAAAGCTTTTCAAACTTCTCAGTGTTCATTTCTTCTTCTACGGGTTACTCCCCAACAATCAACAAAGATTATGACTGGGACGTGCTAGTCAGGGAAACAATGTTAGTCTAAAATAAAATAGTTAACTGTTAAGTGCATTAGTTAAAAGATAATAAGGTAAAAAGAAGAGTGCAAAATTGATATTAAAATGAAATAATGCAGTAGAGATTGACCGCCGCCAGCCCCTATGTAAAGATGTTTAGGCTGGGACTAGCTTGGATGTGACTTGGGAGATTATTCCTGTAGCGGATAGCACTAGGGAAGATAGAGTTGAGATGGTGCTGTGTTCGAGACTGGGGTATGAGGAAATTCAGGTTTCTAGTGTGGGTCAGGTGATCATGATCAACTAAAACTAGCTGGTGTTGTATTTTATAAAGGAATATTATAGACCCTTCTTTGATATAATGTTTTCCAGTGTAGTTCTCATAACATCGGAGTAAGTACAATCAGGGGTGTAACTGTTTTATGTTATGTAACCTATTTCAGTTACTTTTTCAACATAATTCAAGCAATTCATAACCAGTATTAGTTATAAAATATAGTTAACTCAGGTAAGTTATTCAAAAAAAGTCTTTTTGCTGTTCTCACAAAGTGACCTTTAAAGTGAAATAAGTAGCAAACTGTGGTTAATCCAATTCTCTTTAAGCATATTTGGATGTTGAGAGTTTTATAGCTTTAAAACTTTTGCGTAACTTATTCAGCCTTGCGTAAAAAGAATTACTGCATAGTTGGAAAGATAAAAGTCCACTAATTCAGGAAATAATTGCATTATTTTCATTCAAAAAAAACATGAGGGCTTTGTAATATTTTAAAATAACTGAAACAAGTTATGAAAGTATAAGGAATAACTCAAATGGGTTATAAACTACGGTAACTTGAATAAACCCGCGACTGAACTAAGGCAACAATAAATGAATGAACACATTAGAATGCGATAGAGGCTGTACTTTTCAATTGATCTTCATGAAATTTGGTCAGAACGATTTCCTTGATGAAATCTAGGTCGAGTTTTAATATGTGTTTTCTGGTGTCAAAAAAAGGTCACTAGGTCAAATCAAAGAAAGACATTGTGTATGCGATAGAAGCTGTATTTTTCAATTGATCTCCATAAAATATGGTCAGAATGATTGCCTTGATGAAATCTAGGTCGAGTTTGAATATGGGTCATCTGGGGTCAAAAAGTAGGTCACTAGATCAAATAAAAGAAACCTTGTGTATGCGAAGGAGGTAGTATTTTTCAATCTATCTTCATGAAATTTGGTCAGAATAATTACCTTGATAAAATCTAGATTGGGTTTGAAAATGGGTCATCTGGGGTCAAAAAGTAGGTCACTAGGTCAAATCAAAGAAAAACATTTTGTACGCATTGGAGGCTGTATTTTTCAATTGATCTTAATGAAATTTGGTCAGAATGATTGCCTTGATCACATCTAGATCAAGTTTGAATATGGATTATCTGGGATTAAAAAGTAGGTTACTAGGTCATATCAAAGAAAATACTTGTTTAAACTCAAGAAAACACATTTTTGGTCCAATCCTTATGAAAATTGGCCAGAATATTTGTTTCCGTGAAATCACTAGGTCAAACATGTTTACACTGTTATGGTGTGTTTCTCAGGTGAGCGACCTAGGGTCATCTTGGCCCTCTTGTTTAAAGAACCTGTTTGCATGATGCAATTGAAAACCTGGTTTTCCTAGAATTTCCACGATGTTTGTTTAATTATTTAAGGTATGACATGTTGCAAAGCATTCTGTTTGATTAACAGATAATAGATACTGCAGACACTAGCAAATTATACTTACCTAGCAGTTGCCGGATTCCAGCCATGGATGTAATTGTCCAGTGTCAATCTGAGAATAAAGGTAAATTTGTGTCTGACACCTTCAAAATAACATTAAAAAATGCTGCCTTGTGAAAGTTTTTTTTTGATAGACACTTTGAAACTTCTGACAAGCATTCAGCTGACAGTATCCGCACCAGTGTCCTGAAGTCATTCAGACACTTATCTTTAAAGAGTAGATAGGCTTAATTTAGCAAAGTACAGGAAAAAGTACTTGACAGACAGGTAGTCTTCAACTTGCAATGCTAAGTAGGTAGATGAGAGGCCTATAAATGTTCAAGGCACTGTGCATTGTTTGATTCACTTTTCGCCGGTAATCTTCTGGAAAATAAATTGACTACAGAGTCTTATAAACGGCAGATATTGCAGCTGAACACCTCCAGATGTTTAGCTCACCGGAGCACGAAGTGCTCATGTTAGCTTTTGTGATCGCCCTGTGTCTGTCGTCCGTCGTCAGTCGTCGTCAACAATGTGACTGTTAACACTCTAGAGGTCACAGTTTTGGTCCAATCTTAATGAAACTTGGTCAGAATGTTACCCTTAAAAATCTTGGACGAGTTCAATATTGGGTCATCTGGGGTCAAAAACCAGGTCACCAGGTCAAATGGAAGGAAAATATTGTTAAAACACTAGAGACCACATGACCATATCTTCGTGAAACTTGGTCAGAATGTTTATCTTGATGACCTTTAGGCCAAGTTTGAATCTGGGTCATGTTGGGTCACAAACTAGGTCACCCGGTCATTAGAAATGAAAAGCTTGTTAACACTCTGGAGGCCACATTTATGACCCTATCTTTGTGAAACTTGGTCAGAATGTTTATCTTGATGAGCTCTAGGCCAAGCCTGAATCTGGGTCATGTTGGTTCAAAAACTAGGTCACACGATCAAATCAAATGAAAAGCCTGTTAACACTCTGGAGGCCACCTTTAAGAACCTATCTTCATGAAACTTGGTTAGAATGTTTATCTTGATGATTCCTAGGCCAAGTTTGAATCTTGGTCATGTCAGGTTAAAAACGAGGTCATTAGGCCAGATCAAAGTAAAATCTTCGTAACACTCTAGATACCACATTTTAAGTTTGAAACTCATGAGAATTCTCATTAGTCAGAATGTTTGTCTTGATTACCTCTAGGTCAAGTTTGAATCTTGGTCATGTGGGTTTAAAAACTAGGTCACCCAGTTAAATTAAAGGAAAAACTTGTTAACACTCTAGAGGCCACATTTTTACCTTATTGTCCTGAAACTTGGTCAGATTGTTTAACTTGATGATTTTTAGGCCAAGTTTTAATACGGGTCATGTCAGATCAAAAACTAGGTCACTCGGCCAGTCTAGAGACCACATTTTAAGTTTGAAACTCATGAGAATTAGTCAGAATGTTTGTCTTGTTCGAATCTGGGTCATGTGGGGTCAAAAACTAGGTCACCCTGTCAAATCAAGGGAAAAGCTTGTTAACACTGAGGCCATATTCATGACCATATCTTCATGAAACTTGGTCAAAATATTTATCTTGATTATCTTTAGGCCAAGTTTAAATCTGGGTCATGTAGGGTCAAAAAATAGGGCACTAGGTCAGATC